>NC_056747.1:33053872-33232173 GCF_019279795.1 Protopterus annectens
AGGCAGTACTGAGAAAGGCAAGTTAGATTTCTTTTATAGATGTCTATTTTTGGCTAAACTTTGGAAGCAAAAAGGTGGAGATCAGGCAACGTTAACCATACTTATACTTTTAAACCTTTCATATTTATGTTAAAAATAAATTTGAAGCTAAAGATAGATGGTAGAGCCAAATGGCTATGGACGTTTGAGCCACTAGGAGAAATCTGCACAGAAGGTAGTACCACCATAAAAATGGACTGTTGATGAAACAGATGCTGCAACAATAACATCTTGTTTGGCGTGAAGAAATCATTAGCTAATAATGCAATGCAAGGAACTTGCCTTTACCGTAACATCTCTCTTCTTCAGTACTCTTCACTGTAGCAGTATTCAGGAGTACTTATATGTCTGCATCTTGCATTTCTCATTGGGCTGAAGACAGAGAAGCTAAATGTTGAAAATTTGAATGCATATTTAGAATATCTGATGAGGTTATTACTGCTGGGACAAGTATAAAATATTAATATTAACTTTAGGGAATAGAAATTTGCTTCACTTACAAATACAATGCAACCCTGCTGTCATAGCCTTAATTCTAGAAGCAGAAACAGCACCAAGGAAGAAATCTGCAGCAGCAATATAGTGCAAATCATGTACATTCGGGCAATTTCTGTATCCATCTCCGTCCCTCTGCTATTGTGTTATTTCTTTACATTACAGCACCTGTTTAGCCTCCCACAACCCAGTCATTTGCAGAACAAGGACTAATATATCTCTCAACCCTTGTCTAGATACAGCCTGCAATGGTGTATTAAATGGTCATTTTCTCCCTTACTTCTCAACTGTCCAGATTTTCACAGAATATCCATATTTTTTTCCTCATATGTTTTGGTCTGTTCTTTATAAAATTTGTGTTTTTTTATTTTTGCAAATTATTAAGAACTGAAGTCACAAAATAATGACAGACATTTGAGTTTCAGATGTAATATCCTTCAGAAAATGCAATCTTATGTATAACTTGTTACCCTAGCAAGTATCAACATTTATAAGAGCAATATTTGAAATATGTCTCTATTTTCTGGTCTTTGTCCAAACCCCCACCTCATCCCCAATTATGTCTGGACTAAGCCAGAAATAATGTGGGGTGGGGTGGGAGTTTGGCCTTTGTCCAAACCCCCACCCCACCCCCAATTATTTCTGGCTTAGTCCAGATTTCTTGCACTTAAAGGTTGAGAGGTATGCCACTAGGTGGGTCATGAGTGAGTGGGCAAATCTTTTTTCTGACTGTGATTGGTTAACCTGACATGGTATTACCACTGATCAGCTCTCAATAGTTATTTTTATTTTTTTTAATGCCCTCATCTCACATGACTCTATTCATTTTCTTGAACTGAAAATCCCTAGCATGGAGGCAAAAGCCATCTGTAGAGGCTGTCATCCAAAAATCCATGAGAGCACTGTGTGCCCCAGGATATATCCACCTTTCCACTCTGCTGCCAGAGGTGAGTACCCACATAAGTCTGGCTTCCTATAGCCCACACACTTGCCCTACAATTACTTATCACCTTGATACAGCAGCATTTACCCCATAGTACCCAAAAAAAAAAAAACAAACCCGGTGCTCCTAGAGAACCCACCACTATCAGGTTTACCTTATATCATCGTCTCCGCCTCAAATCCACACAGACCAAGATGCTATGGACTCCTTAACTGCCCTTCTCTGCCCTGGGCTTGGAACTATATGGTGAATCCTATCAGCAGTTTTGGTCATTCAGGGTGAAAACTATTGGGGTGTTTATAATACAAAAACAAAAAATTGACAATAACCAGCACAAGTACTTTATTTAAACAGAAAATGAATAAAATACGTATAGAACTATGCACTTTTGTCTAACCAAAATATCAAATAGACCATCAGAGTTAAATAAGTCATAAAAAGCAGTGTTTATATAACATAACTTCACCAATGACAACCTAGCTTAAAACAGGAAGTGACATACCCATAAATAATTAAAAACAACACAATTGAGTGACTGATGGAATGAATGAATGAAAATAAGAAATTAATGAAAAAATACATACCCATTTAAAGCAATATATTCACATTCACCCCTTTGGATCAACATAAGACAGTACTAAAATTGGTTCTGTCAACATATTACTGACTCAAAGAAACATGTGTAACTGGATATAAAAATATATGAAACATGTATATTAATGTATGAAATGTGGGAATAAAGAATATATAAATATAAGAATATATAAATATTTATACATATACAGAAAGAAAGAATTGCTGGAAAAGCTTGCCCAGACTCTGCCACAGTTTGCTGTGAGGGAAAGGTTAGTTTGCTTTTGATTTCTTGTACTTTGTATTATTTTATTGCCTTTTTCTATTTTTTATACTGTGATTTGTTTTCTTTGCACTGTATTTTACTTGTATTTTGCTTTTAATTACATATTAAAACTAGGAAAGAGATCACAGCTGTGTCTCTTGTGAGTCGTACAGAAATTTTATTCACCCTCCCACCATGGTGCTGTTGTGTTTTTAAACTCCACTGTTTTCTAGTTGCCTGCCCCTTACATTAATATGACCATATATCTCCTTCCCTGACCCCTTTCATTGGCTGTTGTGAGTCAGCACAAAATTATTATTTTCTGAAATCATGCTCCTTTAACTATTTAAATGTATTGGCTATCCCAATGTATTCCATAGAACCAGAATACAAAACTGGCCACCCCCTTTCAATCTATCTTTCTCTTTTAAAATGAGTGGCTCTCCACTTACACATCTAAAGCTTAATTTGCCCCCCCCCTTTCATATCTAAAAGCTTAGTGCACACTGAAGTGCTTAGGATATTAACAATATTTGTCAATCTTAACATTAAAATCAGCAACATATATTGCAAGACCACCAATTACTGGAGAGACCACATTCTCAATAATAATTTTTGGATTAGTGCTTCTGTTTTCATCTGGTAAGAGGAGTGCAGGGACATTATTTCTTGGACACTGCAGATCACCTGCAAGCATAATAACTGCTTTATAGGTGATAGCTTGGAATTTGTCCTTATAGTGCATTGATTCCTGACTGTTTCTGGTTGGGAAGTGAGTGTCTGTGCTTGACATTCCTGATTGGTCTGGTTGTTATTCATGGCATCTACAGGAAAAAGCTACAACAAGCCTTGCATCACCTGGAACAAGACTGTGGATCATCAAACAGATTGTGGCCTGCTTCTTATCTTGGGATTGGTGCTAATATTTTGTTTCTGGTGAGAGAAGAAGCAAAGGAGCATTGTATCCCAACAGAGTGAAGCTGTGCTGAGACCAGCACTAGTAGTAGCCATTCATGCGACTCCCTTCTTTTCATCATTCTTAACAAGCTAATTATTTGTTTTCAGTAAGTACTGCTTGATTTCTCTCTAACTTCAGAATATCTGTCTAAATACTTAATTCTTACATTTTCAGGGTCTACTTATTAGTTTTCCCTCAAGTGTTTGGCAGTGCTGTGTATAGACACAGACACTTTGAGTGATATTTTTCCTATAAAAGCATAAGCAAAATTTCACCAGTACCAAGCTGCACCAGTACCAAGCTGCACCAGTACCAAGCTGCACAAAGGACAACTAGTTTGCAGTGACAATCACTATCCCCAGAGAAGGAAACCAGATACTCCTGACATTGCTTTATATTCTCACTCTAACTGTCTAATCAATAAAAAAGTCTGTTGCCATGGATATGAAATTTCCCCCTGTCTCTGTTACTGGTGGATATGGGCATTCTGAGGCAATGTAAAAATTGCTTCATGTTTACTGACAACCAGTTTATTCTCAAACAAACGGATATGGTATGTGACAGATGTATTTACACAATGTCTCTTGAGGTAAAACTCTCACATACAAGTACTCCTAATGTCAATAAGGTTGTCAATAGTACACATGCTGCACCCCTCACATACAATTCAAAGCAGACATATAGACCCAGATATGCTGAGGCACTTAAATGTAACCTTCCTAAACCGCAAAGACCTCCTAGATGAAGTACATATAAAAAATACCCTCAGCAGCCCCAAATGCGCTCTTTTAAAACAATACCCACATCAACACATACAGTCACATCTCATGGAGCCTCTAATTCAAAGCTCATAAGGCAAGCCACCACACAGTCCAACATTCTGGTCAATGGAGATTCCATCATGAGACACAGTGATGTCCTTCTCAAAAGGTTAAGGAAGGAGAAAGTCAAGGTCAGTTGCTTAACAGAGACTGGGATCTGCAACATTATGCACACACTCAGGTCATTGGACCACAAGTACTAGTATGACTCAGTCATAGTCCATCTGGGTGTAAATGACCTGAGACACACCTCCCTAGGCTATATGAAGAGAGACATCATGGAGTCCTCGGAATATGTGTCCCAGACTGGTACAAGCCTAACACTGAGCAGCATTTTACATTCTCCAAGGATGATGCCACAATATGAACAAAAGATGAATGACTTTAATAATTAGCTTAGTTTCTGGTGTCATTCTAATTGGGTGCAATATTTGTCAGCATGGAAGGAGATGGTCAGCAGACCACACTGCTTTGCCAGGGATGGTCTGCACTTTGTCCCCCTAGGCTTTTGAATATTAGCTAAAACATTGTCTTCTCCCATAGTGCCTTTTTAAGCAATGCCAAACAGAAAGTACTCCCAACATAGCAAATCAAAACCATGAAAACCTAAAGGTATTACTGCTCAATGCTAGAAATCTAAACAAAAAAAACTCCACTCCCTAGAACCTCTCTTCACCCTAGTGAATGCTGATGTCTGTGCGGTCAGTGAGACATGGTTTAAAGCCAAGGAGAGCACACCAACAGTGCAATGTTTTAAAGTCTTCCACACATTTAGACCAGCTACTACACAAACATGGACTAAAGATGGGGGTGTCTCAATTTACATCAAAAATAAATATACCTCAAGGCTGGTCAAACAGGACAATGCACTTGAGCTACTCCATGTTCAAATTATCGTAGGCAACATCCAATACCACTTGATTGCAAGCTAATAGGTCCCCCTCTATTACCCAGGAAACCCATATCATGTATTTAAGCTTATTGGAAACACTAACCATCCAACAAAATACCATATTCATGGGCAACATTAATTACCCCCCCCCCCCATTAACTGGGAATCCTATAATAAAACAAACATGCAGGCACAGAGATGCCTGGATTTTGTAAACACAAACTCCCTGGACCATACTGTCAATACACGAACCAGGGGTGTAACCATACTGGATCTGGTCCTCACTAATATGGGAGAGTGCTGCACAACCCCTAGTATAAAGGCTCCTCTGGTAAGGTCAGATACAAAATGGTCGCCTTTGAAGTAAAAATAAAACCTGTACCCCCCAGCTAACCCTGGAATATTCAGGAACTACTAACTTTCTGATATTAAATGATAACCTAACAAAATTTCAAGCCACCACAAACCCTGAGAACACTGCTGCTTATGCACAACTGTTCACAGAAATCCTGTACAAGCATGTTAATAGCTACATAGAGGCAGCTGTACCCATCAGGAAGAAGTACAGAACTAACTCAAAAAACAAGCCGCTCTGGTGGAATTACAAAATCAATAGGCTGCATAACAGAAGGAAGAAAATCATGGCAAAAATTAGGAGGTGCAGCACCCAGCAGGATAAAACCACTCTCATCAAATTAAACAAACAACTCATAGGACAAATAAAGTTTACCAAAGCCAAATTTAAGATAAATTTAGCCTTACAAGCCAATGACAACCACAAGGCATTCTTTACCTATGTCTACAACTTCAAAGGCAATACACAATTGTGTGCAGAGCTCATTGTAAACCTATACTGATCCAGAAGATATAGCAAACCTACTGGCCAACAAATTCGCTCCAACTTTACTCCTATCTCTCCCTCAGCCTTCCATCACAAAATACCCCCCTCCTATCACTAGGGAATAGTCCTTAATCCTCTTTCTAAGGCCAAGAACACTACATCAATGGGCCCAGACTGTATCCCAGGCTGTCTCCTAAATAGCATATAACATGACCTATCAGGGTCTCTGGAATTACTATTTAAGTGTAGCTTCCAAACAGGCTTTGTGCCTCATGAATGGAGAACAGCAACAGCTGTCCCTCTGCACAAAGGTGGGCCAGCTACAAACCCTGGAAACTACAGACCTATAAGTCTCACTAGTCTTATATGCAAAGCCATGGAAAGAATTATCATGAAAATGATCAATAGAGATACAGTAAACCACCAAACACTGGACCCAACCCAGTTTGGCTTCATGAAAGACAGGTCATGCCTACTCAACCTGGTGGATTTCTTTGAGAAGGTCACCAAAGCAATGGATGAGGGTGCAATGGTTTGCACTGCCTACCTTGACTTGGCCAAGGCATTTGACACAATACCCCACTTGGTCATTGTTAACAAACTCAAGAGGTTAGGTATAAACTCATTTGTCACCTGGTGGATAGCCAACTCATTTACAGACAGGACCCAGGAAGTTAAAATTAGGGAGTTCACCTCTACAAAGAGGTCAGTCACAAGTGGAGTCCCTCAGGGATCAGTCATTGGACCACTGCTTTTTAGTATTTACTTCTCTGAAGTCAAAGCCAGTGCCAATGGTCTCTGACTAGCTAAATTTGCAGAGGATTGCAAATTAGGAGCTGTCACTGAATCCCACACTGACACAAATGTTCACCATGAAGGGCTGACACAGACAAACAACTGGTGTCAAAGTCATAGGCTAAAACTAAATGCCAAGAAATGCATAATAGTATCCTTTGGGAAGTCATCCTCTCCTGGTAACTATCATATTGACAACACACTCATTAGAGTTGACCCAATATTCAGGGACTTGGGGACACACATAGACAGTAATCTAGCCTTTGACCATCAAGTGTCTACAGTAGTGAAGAAATCATTCTATGTTGCACAACTTATAAACAGAGGTATGGCATCTAGGTCCAAGGAAGTCACTGTTTCACTGTATTCAGCATTCATCAGATCTGTCACTGAATACAATGCCCTCTTTGTTATGTACCTAACCAGGCATATCCAACAATTGGAATGTCCACACAGGTTCCTCATTAAAAGAATACAGGGCATAAGTAAAATCTGCTATGCAGACCACCTCAAGGCCCTATCCCTGTATTCTGTCTACAACAGGCTGTTGAGGGGAGATCTATGCCTGGGATACAGGTCATTGTCAGAACCCACTCTAATGGACCTCCTGCATATTCACAAAACAAACAGCACCAGAATTACCTGTTCTAAAGACTTAAACCTTGCCTGTGATATAAATAGGACCTGCTGGAGAGACAAGTCTGTATCCCAGAGAGTACCCCATCTCTGGAACAGGCTCCCCAACCATGTGAAGCAGAGTTCCTCCCTAAACCAATTCAAGTGTAACTACGCTAACTGGATGGGGAACAGGAAATGTATCCCTAGCTTGACACCTATGTCTCTAATGGACAAAGGCAACCTGTAAATGGTTCATCTCCCAGGCCCCTGCTTGTAAATGGTTCATCTCCCAAGCCCGTGCTTACATTTATCAGGGGTACCAGAACTTGTCAGAGACTTGGAATGCATAGCTAGGCTTAAAAAGGCCCTTGTGGTCATTAGCCTAGTAAACACTTATGAACCTATAATTATGGTATAGCAGGAGACACTGGCATTCAGGTATGTATATCAACAATTACCAATTTTTATCTACAGATTCTGTATTGCAAGACAACAGAGCAGTGTTACACCAATTATTACGTAATAAATACCTACAGGTTTTGTTTTTCCAGTTGAACCACTTTTCTCTGTAATTCCTGATTATGGGCATTGCAAGCTGCCATCCTAAAAATAATAAGAGACAGTGAGAGAGACCAGTCAGCATCTAAGAATCTGTAAGCATTGATTAATTAGTTATTTTTAACCAAATAATCTGAGAATATTGTAAATGTATCATGTATGTACAAATGCATTGAGGCAGCTCTGCTGTGAGATTAGTTAGTACTTAAAATATTATTTATTACTGCTGATAGTTAGTAGTGGGGAACAGCCTTGCATAAGTTTTACCTTAACTACTAGCAAAGGAATGGGCTTTTAACATGTCCTAGAGGGGTTAGCTACAAAATCCATTTCCTATCTCTAAAATATCTGAGGACATGATAAAATCAGATATATGGTTAAATATGATGGATGCTGTATGTACGTGGTTAAACATGATGGGTGCTGTATGCACGTGGTTAAACATGATGGGTGCTGTATTCACATGGTTAAACATGATGGGTGCTGTATGTACGTGGTTAAACATGATGGGTGCTGTACGCATGTGGTTAAACATGGGTTTTTTCTGGTGCATTTTTTTTCTTACATTGATTTATCCCCATTTATACCCATTTCCAAATAAGTATGGCCTTCTTAGACTACACTAACAACGTTTATATTAGTTAAACCACAAAATAAGAAAAAAACAACCAAAAGTGTAAAGTGACTCATTTTCACACTATGAAAAAACTTCAAATGTTAGTGCACAATATGAAAACAGTTAGATGTGGAAGCTGAAATTTTGTCCATTCCCCAGAGAGCCTCAGTCACCTGCTTTCATTCCTTTCATGGTTGTGAGGGGAGGGGGGTTCATCTTAGGAAACACTCAGGTAATGCTGTACCACTTTTACATCAATGGTCCACACATAAGACTGTGCCTTGCTTAATCAGAAATGAACAGCAAGAATCACTATCACTCCAGCCCAAGAAGATGCCTTCGGTATCCATCATGGTTAACCACATGCATACAGCACCCATCATGTTTAACCACATGCATACAGCACCCATCATGTTTCACCATGTGCATACAGCACCCATCATGTTTCACCACGTCCATATGGCACCCATCATGTTTCAGCACATGCATACAGCACCCATCATGTTTAACCACGTGCATATGGCACCCATCATATTTCACCAAGTGCATATGATACCCATCATGTTTAACCATGTGCATACAGCACCCATCATGTTTACCCATATGCATAAAGCACCCATCAAGTTTCAGCACGTGCATATGGCACCCATCATGTTTAACCATGTGCATATAGCACCCATTATGTTTAACCATGTGCATACAGCACCCATCAAGTTTAACCATGCACATATGGCACACATCATGTTTAACCATGTGCATACAGCACCCATCAAGTTTAACCACATTAATACAGCAAGCATCATGTTTAACCATGTGCATACAGCACCCATCAAGTTTAACCACATTAATACGGCATGCATAATGTTTAACCATGTGCATACAGCACCTATCAAGTTTAACCACATGCATACGGCACGCATCATGTTTAACCATGTGCATACAGCACCCATTATATTTAACCACGTGTATATGGCACCCATGTTTAACTACGTGCATACAGCACCCATCATGTTTAACCACATGCCTACAGCACCCATCAAATTTAACCACATGCATATGGCACCCATCATGTTTAACCATGTGCATACAACACCCATCATGTTTAACCATGTTGCTCACTTATGTACTTAATGTCATTCATTGTTATGCATTAATATTTCTCCTGTTTTCTTAATTACTGCTTCACAATGACCAGAAACTTAACAAAGTTATCTACCACACTCACATAATAAGTTTCAATGAATACAGTTAAACTTAAATAAGGTATGTGGATTGCTACCCCAATTAGCCACTTTTCATCAACAGAGGGTATTAACTTCATCTTGACTTATGAATTTTTAATAAATTCAGGGTCAGTGCTGGTCCCCTACTGTTTGGTATAAACTTCTCAGAAGTTCAGGTCAAAACTAAGGGGGTGGGGCTGATCAGGTTTTCAGACAACTGCCAACTGGGTGCAATTATTGAATCCCCAAATGATGTCAGTATACTGCAGGAGGGTCTCATGCAGACCAATGACTGGTGTATTACTCACAGTCTCAAACTGAATGCAATGATATGCATCATGATTCCCTTTAGCACAATGTCCCTTCACACTATCAAAGCAACAACAATACCCAAAGTATCCATGAAGTGGTAAGGGACCTGTGTTCACAAGTTGACTGTGGCCTTAACTTTGACCACCATGTGTCTACTGTAGTAAGGAAGGCTTTCTACATATCACACTTGATTATTAAAGGCATCACCTTGATAGCAAAAGAGGGTATAACCCCACTACACTCGGCACTTATTCGGCCCATAACTGAGTATAACGCCCTGTTCAGCATGTACTATACAAAGCACCTGCAGTAACAGGAGAGACCTCAGATATTTCTAACTAAGAAGATCAAGGGACTCCAGCATGTGCTTACACAGATCAACTAAAGTCCCTGTCATTATACTCAGTGTTGTATAGACTTCTTAGGGGTGACTTATGCCTGCCTACAGAGCAATCTCAGACCCAAACTGGAGGAACTTGCTGCATATCTTCTGTAAAACAAATGGGACTATGGATACCCATTCCAGGGACCTAAACATGGCCTGCAACTTAAAGAGAACATGGTCGAGGGACAGGTTTATCTCACAGTGACTGCTACATTTTTGTAATAGGCTACCTATTCATGTGAAACACAGCAACTCTGTGGCACTGTTCATCAGGAACCGGGAAGAGTGGATGGGGCACTGTAAATTCTTACCGGGAATAGTATCCAAAACCCTCCTGGACATGGGCAGCCATTATTAAATGCAATCTTGGGTATTAACTAACATTTCTATGGTATTATATTGGGATGAAATGGCTAGGCTTGAAACAAGCTCTGGGTCGATAGCCTAGTAATCTCCTATAATCCTATAATACTTTCTGAATCTGTACGTTCTCTGGGTCGATAGCCTAGTAATCTCCTATGATCCTGTAATACTTTCTGAATCTGTATGTTCTCTGGGTCGATAGCCTAGTAATCTCCTATGATCCTGTAATACTTTCTGAATCTGTATGTTCTCTGGGTCGATAGCCTAGTAATCTCCTAAGATCCTGTAATACTTTCTGAATCTGTATGTTCTCTGGGTCGATAGCCTAGTAATCTCCTATGATCCTGTAATACTTTCTGAATCTGTAGATTCTCTGGGTCAATAGCCTAGTAATCTCCTATGATCCTGTAATACTTTCTGAATCTGTACGTTCTCTGGGTCGATAGCCTAGTAATCTCCTATGATCCTGTAATACTTTCTGAATCTGTACGTTCTCTGGGTCGATAGCCTAGTAATCTCCTATGATCCTGTAATACTTTCTGAATCTGTACGTTCTCTGGGTCGATAGCCTAGTAATCTCCTATGATCCTGTAATACTTTCTGAATCTGTACATTCTCTGGGTCGATAGCCTAGTAATCTCCTGTGATCCTGTAATACTTTCTGAATCTGTACGTTCTCTGGGTCAATAGCCTAGTAATCTCCTATGAGCGTATAATACTTTCTGAATCTGTACGTTCTCTGGGTCGATAGCCTAGTAATCTCCTATGATCCTGTAATACTTTCTGAATCTGTACGTTCTCTGGGTCGATAGCCTAGTAATCTCCTATGATCCTGTAATACTTTCTGAATCTGTACGTTCTCTGGGTCAATTGCCTAGTAATTGCCTGTGATCCTGTAATACCTTCTGAATCTGTACGTTCTCTGGGTCGATAGCCTAGTAATCTCCTGTGATCCTGTAATACTTTCTGAATCTGTACATTCTCTGGGTCAATAGCCTAGTAATCTCCTGTGATCCTATAATACTTTCTGAATCTGTATGTTCTCTGGGTCGATAGCCTAGTAATCTCCTGTGATCCTATAATACTTTCTGAATCTGTACATTCTCTGGGTCGATAGCCTAGTAATCTCCTATGATCCTGTAATACTTTCTGAATCTGTACATTCTCTGGGTCGAAAGCCTAGTAATCTCCTATGATCCTGTAATACTTTCTGAATCTGTATGTTCTCTGGGTCGATAGCCTAGTAATCTCCTGTGATCCTGTAATACTTTCTGAATCTGTACGTTCTCTGGGTCGATAGCCTAGTAATCTCCTATGATCCTGTAATACTTTCTGAATCTGTACGTTCTCTGGGTCGATAGCCTAGTAATCTCCTATGATCCTGTAATACTTTCTGAATCTGTACGTTCTCTGGGTCGATAGCCTAGTAATCTCCTGTGATCCTGTAATACTTTCTGAATCTGTACGTTCTCTGGGACGATAGCCTAGTAATCTCCTGTGATCCTGTAATACTTTCTGAATCTGTACATTCTCTAGGTCGATAGCCTAGTAATCTCCTATGGTCCTGTAATACTTTCTGAATCTGTACATTCTCTGGGTCGATAGCCTAGTAATCTCCTGTGATCCTGTAATACTTTCTGAATCTGTACGTTCTCTGGGTCGATAGTCTAGTAATCTCCTGTGATCCTGTAATACTTTCTGAATCTGTACGTTCTCTGGGTCGATAGCCTAGTAATCTCCTGTGATCCTGTAATACTTTCTTAATCTGTACGTTCTCTGGGTCGATAGTCTAGTAATCTCCTATTATCCTGTAATACTTTCTGAATCTGTACGTTCTCTGGGTCGATAGCCTAGTAATCTCCTGTGATCCTGTAATACTTTCTGAATCTGCACGTTCTCTGGGTCGATAGCCTAGTAATCTCCTGTGATCCTGTAATACTTTCTGAATCTGTACGTTCTATGGGTTGATAGCCTAGTAATCTCCTGTGATCCTGTAATACTTTCTGAATCTGTACGTTTGCAATTTGATTGTTCATAGTCACCATCACTCTGTATTAGCCATAACAAAAACTTCTGTGAGAACATTTTCAGATTTGTTACAACTTTTTTTGTTGTTGTTATTTCTTTCTATTATTTTTTCTTTTGCTGTAAGTACATGTGTTTAGTCAAATAAAATCCAATCTAGCTGACTGAAGTACCATTACAATTTTACAAAGGAAAAAGTTCCCAAGCCTTTTGTACATGCACAGAACATTTGAATAACATGTATGCATACATGCACAGAACATTTGAATAACATGTATGCATACATGCACAGAACATTTGAATAACATGTATGCATACATGCACAGAACATTTGAATAACATGTATGCATACATGCACAGAACATTTGAATAACATGTATGCATACATGCACAGAACATTTGAATAACATGTATGCATACATGTACAGAACATTTGAATAACATGTATGCATACATGCACAGAACATTTGAATAACATGTATGCATACATGCACAGAACATTTGAATAACATGTATGCATACATGCACAGAACATTTGAATAACATGTATGCATACATGCACAGAACATTTGAATAACATGTATGCATACATGTACAGAACATTTGAATAACATGTATGCATACATGCACAGAACATTTGAATAACATGTATGCATACATGCACAGAACATTTGAATAACATGTATGCATCATGATGCTGATCTTTATTATCTGGTTTTCTGTAAAATGCACAACTAATGGTTAGGACACATGCGTATATGGCTTCAGTCAGCCATATAATTCCTTTATACATGGGATGGGATGAGAACAGGTAAGAAGATTCACTCATTGATTTTCAGTATATGTATTGTATCATCTGCTATTGTTTCTGCTTTATTTTATTGTTTTTTCTAAGGTGACTCTACCTCTGCTTTTATTTAGCAATTAGCAGGTAGTGGATTGAAGAAAATCTAGTGATAGCAAATGAAAGCAACGGTATGCATTTGAAATATCAGGACCCACTACAGAAAGTCCTGACACATGGAAACTGAATGGCCAAAAACAACTTACATATACTAAGTACAATATGGCCATTTGACAAGATATTCCCTTTTCTCTGAGGTACGGTGATCTCAGAGTTAGTATATATTGGTTTGGGGAGTGTGGTGGGATTGCTCCTTTGCAAAAAAGAAGTTTATAGGAGAAAGAGGATGTTTCAGATCAGTTCGTCTCCTACATTTCCAGGCTTTTTTTTCAGCATGTCAGCACTTAACATTTCAAGTGCCAACATTTCAATAGGGAGTAGAAAGTAAAACATCAGAATAAAACTAGAAATAGATAAATTATAACAGTTTAGCTACATCTGGTGTACAACAGGCATGCATGTTTTATACCTGGTATAGAACAGAAATGCATTTTAATGCAGAGGCATTATCTTGCTATATAGATGTTTCTTTTGCATAAATTGAAAAAAGTCCAGGACTCAGGAAATACCATCCCAGCATGATAACATTTCTGTCACCATGACTACATGCTTTGTACTGTTACCTCACTTCAGCCCTGAGGTTACAATGTGTACATCCAGAGTTTGGTGATGCTTTTAACAACTTTAATGATTGTAGCCTTTGTGCATTGAGATCTGATGAGGACAGGTAGTGCATTTCAGAAATAAAAAAATAGTGAAAAACAAATGCCTTACAGATGTAGCAGTGTAATTGTTGGGAAACAGTACGTAGAAAAATTAGGCACTGAGAAGCTGTTCACAGAGTTAGTTTACAGCTCTTGGGTGGGACAGTGACCAGGGTTAATAATATTTATGGGGAAGCTGGGTTGCAATAAAATCCTGGCAGTCTTCTCCAGCCCTCGTCCCCTGAGAACAGCAGTTGTGCTTTGACTTTTGAAAATGAAGTTTTGTTGACAGGTCTGTAGTGTGAGTATTAGATGACAGGGTACTATTAGTAAGGGGCATGCACTCCTGCCTCAGTGACACACAGGATGTGTTCTTGACTACAGCAACAGCAGCTGGGGTTTGGTAATGAGCCTATTTAACTTAAAGACTGGCATGAGGCTGAAGAGACGCAGGATTGAGCACCCATGGCAAACTTCAACAGAGATGCAGGATTGAGCACCCATGGCAAACTTCAACAGAGATGCAGGATTGAGCACCCATGGCAAACTTCAACAGAGATGCAGGATTGAGCACCCATGGCAAACTTCAACAGAGACGCAGGATTGAGCACCCATGGCAAACTTCAACAGAGATGCAGGACTGAGCACCCATGGCAAACTTCAACAGAGATGTAGGATTGAGCACCCATGGCAAACTTCAATAGAGACGCAGGATTGAGCACCCATGGCAAACTTCAACAGAGATGCAGGACTGAGCACCCATGGCAAATTTCAACAGAGATGCAGGACTGAGCACCCATGGCAAACTTCAACAGAGATGCAGGACTGATCACCCATGGAAAACTTCAACAGAGACGCAGGACTGAGCACCCATGGCAAACTTCCATCCCAAGGACAAAGGAGGGAAGGGAAAAAAGTTCTACTACATGCTCCGACAGAAGACTAGGAAAAAAGAAGTCAGGTGGGTGGAACAGAAAACGTGACACAGGATGCCATGGGAAAAGTGGGGAGTATAAATGTCATGCCACATGCTATGAACCCCATGTCTTCTTAGGTAATTGTGAAGTATTTGATAATATCACAAAACTAAGCAGAATAAACATGCTGGGCATTATATCACAACTGGTTCTTTTGCAGATGCACTGCTTTTAGTTATTTTTTCATGACACCTAGAAAAAGGACTAGATTACTTTTATTTTTGTTTCTCACATTATCCATTTTCTCCAAGTCTGTGCAACCTTTCAATTGATATGTGTAGAGCAGCCTGGGTCATGAAGATCTGTTCCATTGTCGGTAATGCAGTGGGGGTTAGGGGTCTTGCTCCTATACAAAAAAAATTAAGAAGTGTCGTACAATGTTTTGAGTGTCATAACATGAAAGTACATTTTTTTCACAGATTTAGATCAATGTGTGATTGTCATCATCCAAGCCCTCTTCTCTGTCTTCCTGCAATTTCAGGTTCTTTCCTGGCTCATTAACTACTTGCCCTCTGTGAGCCTGCTAGAATGTTTAATAATGGCTGAAAAAATATACTGCCATGAGGAAGCTCTTGGCCAAACAAGGATAAAAATACATTGACCTGAGGTGGTGCCTGCCCTCGTGAGGTACACTGAAGGGCTGTTGATGGTCTTTGTCTTAGATAAGGGGTATAATGACTAAGCAGAAACAGAAGTAAGAAGTAGGTACAGTTTAGCTTTGTCCATGGCTGAGATATGGGCTCTGTATGTAGAAAAACTAGGCCCGTAGAATGTTTAAATAAATAAATAAATAAATGGCATGCATCCTATATACTAGTATATGATGCATTTACTTATGACTGTCATACATTCTGTTGCCATGAAGTCATATAGTCTTTAATAGCTTTTAACCACAGCACATAATTTATTGAATGTGCTATCTATATGAATGCCATGTGATGGGAAAAGACAACTGATTGTGCTGGGTGTTTACATTGAACCACAGTGCTAACTGGATCACAAATGATATAGTACTTCCTATGTAATACTAGATTTTTTAGGTATTGGAGTATACTGAATAGCATCAATTTACAGTAACATTTTTGTTACCTTCAGTGATGAAGTTTTTTTGTAACTTCTTTGCCCCCAGTGTCTGCTGATTATCAGTCCCCTCCCTGACCAATTAGCCCATTCATTCCCCATCAGGATGAGAGGACCATCATTCAGACAGCCATCGGGATGGTACAAGGTTTCTGTTTGCCCCCCCCTCACCCGTCCTTATTGCATTCACACTATAAGGCATAGGAAAGAAACATTGACAATTGTGGCAGTCCTTCCAGGCATTCTTTCAACCTGACCCCACCCGGGACATGAGCAGTGAGCTCCCCCAGCCTCCATCAGGAAGCACTGTCTCAATGTCTTTCAACCTGACCCCACCCGAGACATGAGCAGTGAGCTCCCCCAGCCTCCATCAGGAAGCACTGTCTCAATGTCTTTGACCCTGACCCCACCCGAGGCATGAGCAGTGAGCTCCCCCAGCCTCCATCAGGAAGCACTGTCTCAATGTCTTTGAACCTGACCCCACCCGAGGCATGAGCAGTGAGCTCCCCCAGTCTCCATCAGGAAGCACTGCCTTAATGTCTTTGAACCTGACCCCACCCGAGGCATGAGCAGTGAGCTCCACCAGCCTCCATCAGGAAGCACTGTCTCAATGTCTTTGAACCTGAGCCCACCCGAGACATGAGCAGTGAGCTCCCCCAGCCTCCATCAGGAAGCACTGTCTCAATGTCTTTCAACCTGAGCCCACCCAAGACATGAGCAGTGAGCTCCCCCAGCCTCCATCAGGAAGCACTGTCTCAATGTCTTTCAACCTGCCCCACCCGAGACATGAGCAGTGAGCTCCCCCAGTCTCCATCAGGAAGCACTGTCTCAATGTCTTTCAACCTGACCCACCGGAGACATGAGCAGTGAGCTCCCCCAGTCTCCATCAGGAAGCACTGTCTCAATGTCTTTCAACCTGACCCCACCCGAGACATGAGCAGTGAGCTCCCCCAGCCTCCATCAGGAAGCACTGTCTCAATGTCTTTCAACCTGACCCCACCCGAGACATGAGCAGTGAGCTCCCCCAGCCTCCATCAGGAAGCACTGTCTCAATGTCTTTGAACCTGACCCCACCCGAGACATGAGCAGTGAGCTCCCCCAGCCTCCATCAGGAAGCACTGTCTCAATGTCTTTGAACCTGACCCCACCCGAGACATGAGCAGTGAGCTCCCCCAGCCTCCATCAGGAAGCACTGTCTCAATGTCTTTGAACCTGACCGCACCCGAGACATGAGCAGTGAGCTCCCCCAGTCTCCATCAGGAAGCACTGCCTCAATGTCTTTGAACCTGACCCCACTAGAGGCATGAGCAGTGAGCTCCCCCAGCCTCCATCAGGAAGCACTGTCTCAATGTCTTTGAACCTGACCCCACCCGAGACATGAGCAGTGAGCTCCCCCAGCCTCCATCAGGAAGCACTGTCTCAATGTCTTTGAACCTGACCCCACCCGAGACATGAGCAGTGAGCTCCCCCAGTCTCCATCAGGAAGCACTGTCTCAATGTCTTTCAACCTGACCCCACCCGAGACATGAGCAGTGAGCTCCCCCAGTCTCCATCAGGAAGCACTGTCTCAATGTCTTTGAACCTGGCCCCACCAGAGACATGAGCAGTGAGTTCCCCCAGCCTCCATCAGGAAGCACTGTCTCAATGTCTTTGAACCTGACCCCACCCGAGACATGAGCAGTGAGCTCCCCCAGCCTCCATCAGGAAGCACTGTCTCAATGTGCCCCTAAGTGCGTGCAGTCCTTTCCACCACCCAAAAGAGGGAAGCAGGCCATGCATCTTCACTGTTTCCTCTCAGTGCCTGGTTCCACTGGTGTGTTGGTAGCTAGTCAAACCCAGTTCACCTGGGATGCAATCAGGGATCCATCCCCTGTACCACTGATCCAGGCTGCCTTCTGTGATGAAACAATTTATCAACTCTGTCTAAGTCCTGAATCAGAATGTTTCATTAATTTTTGCCATAATGTATCAAAGCTACCTTGTGCATAAGGACTGGTATTAAAGTTGTGATTATAGAGGGGGTGGTATTTATTAGTAAAGTTAGCAGGAGACCTCTGTCTGAGTTGTGACAGATGTCACTTATTAATGGGTTGGACTACGAATGCTACTTTTGACTGGCCGCATGAAATTACATTGTTTAAAGTAGATTTCAGACCTTCAGAATGCCGCTGTGTGAAGGCCATTTTAGTTTTCAGTCCCTTTAGGAGTTTAGAGTTTGATATACACTTGAATTACCTAGTTATCTAGAAATAAATCATTGTTTAACTCAAAAAGCCCATTTCCTTTCAGGCAGTGTTTGTAAGTACTAATTTGGCAATGGTTAGTTTTTGGACCTTTGTCCATAGGACTGCAGTCAAGCTGATGTATCAACAACCAGTATATTGAATGTCTGTAGATACAAAAAATGCTGAAAAAACTTTCAGCAAACTTTGAAGTTTATTTTGTTTATTTTTTTATCTTATTTTTTTTTTAGTGGATAAACTACATGTACTCCCCAAACACCTACTCAGAAACATCACACAACAGTGGAAAAAAGAGAAAACTACAGTCACCAAGAGCTGTTTTGGCACTTTTCCCTTGATCTACCAGCACTGAAACAAATGGGTGTCAATAGTTAGACATGCTTCTATAGTTGTCAGTATTGCATTAAATTAGCCATCACCCAGCAGGTGTTTATAAAGGGTGCCAGCTGTATTTCTAATGAGTGTTCAGACTCAAACAGTGGCAGAAGGTGAAAGGTAGTACAAGCCAGAGACATGGATGGCCACCAATAATGGACTTCAGCAACTCATTAGAATCCATGCCTGAGGCATTAAGGGATACACCAGTTGTAGAGGCAGGAATCATTTTTATGAAAAGATACTGCCATGACTAAGCTGGAATTCTGTACTTCAGCTTTGTGATGTTTGGTGTTGATAAACAGCCTGCTTTCAAGGCAGAGTCTCTGATATCTGTTATATCAATTTTGTGTAAGCTGGACCGCATTTCTGGAAGTTCAGTTAATTTCTAATGCTAACTGGACTGCTTATTATAAGATTTATACCAGGCCTGTGATGAAGGAAGTTTGGGCAGGGTCAAAGGTCAGGTAGGGTTTCTCCATCTAGTAGTAATGATACATAGGGAGTGTAACTGGCAATCTGGAGTCTACTTGGAGTGTTTACTATGATGTGGGTTTTCAGATATTTTTCTAGCATTATCATACTTGGTAAAGATACAGGAAAATAAGGACATTTATTCCGTAACTCATAAATCAAAGTAAGAATAAAACGCTTGTATTGCTGAAATGATTCCAGCATGGATTGGTTAGCTCATTATGAGGTAATGTTAACAAACAGCACGTCAGCCACCTGTTGTCTGCCTAGAGGGTGCACTTTTTTCCCATTCTCTTTTCTAATTAAGTTTGAATCAGTTGGCTTATACTTTCTCACTTCTGTATCAGCTGAGTCCCATATACTAATCATGCCAGAGTTAATACAGGTTTGGTTTGAATCAGTTGGCTTATACTTTCACACGTCTGTATCAGCTGAGTCCCATATACTAATCATGCCAGAGTTAATACAGGTTTGGTTTGAATCAGTTGGCTTACACTTTCTCACGTCTGTATCAGCTGAGTCCCGTATACTAATCATGCCAGAGTTAATACAGGTTTGGTTTGAATCAGTTGGCTTACACTTTCTCACGTCTGTATCAGCTGAGTCCCGTATACTAATCATGCCAGAGTTAATACAGTTTTGGTTTGAATCAGTTGGCTTATACTTTCTCACGTCTGTATCAGCTGAGTCCCATATACTAATCATGCCAGAGTTAATACAGGTTTGGTTTGAATCAGTTGGCTTACACTTTCTCACGTCTGTATCAGCTGAGTCCCGTATACTAATCATACCAGAGTTAATACAGTTTTGTTGCAACTCTTTGTCTCATCATTACAATTGTAATCTTCAGGAGTTTCACAGATTTGCATTTATAGGATTCTTACTAGTCCTATCTCTTTGCAAAGTTCTTTGTGTCTGCATATTCTGTTTAAAAGAATGATGTATTACTTCCATTTTCTCTAAGACTGATTCAGTATTCTTAGCTGTTCTTTGTAGGTTCATAGGTGTTTAATAGGTTAATAAACAAGGGCCTTTTTAAGCCTAGCCATGCATCCCAAATCTCTGACAAGTTCTGATACCTTTAAAAAGTGTAAGCATGGGCCTGGGAGATGAACCATTTACAGGTTACCTGTTTGTATCAGAGACACAGGTGTCAAACCAGGGATGAATTTCTGGATTCCCATCCAATTGTCCAAGTTACACTAGAACTGAATTAGGGAGGAACTCTGCTTCACGTGGATGGGGAGCCTGTTCCATAGACAGGGTAGTCTCTGGGATAAATACCCATCTCTCAGCAGGTCCTGTTTATATCACAGGCAAGGTTTAAGTCTTTAGAATGGGTAATTCTGGTACTGTTTGTTTTGTGGATATGCAGGAGATCCATTAGAGTGGGGTCTGACAATGCCCTGTATGCTAGGCATAGATCTCCCCTCAAAAGCCTGTAAAAGACAGAATGCAGGGATAGGGCCTTGAGGCGGTCTGCATAGGATATATTACTTATGCCCTGTATGCTTTTAGTGAGGAACCTTTGTGGATGTTCCAGTTGTTGGATATGCCTTGTTAGGTACATACCAAAGGGGCACTGTACTCAAAGATACATCTGACGAATGCCGAATACAGTGGAACAATAACTTCCTTGGCCTTAGATGCCATACCTTTGTTTATAAGTTGCACAACACAGAATGATTTTCTCACCACTGTAAACGTGATGATCAAAGGCTAGATTACTATCTATGTGTGTCCCTAAGTCCCTGACTACTGGGTCAACTCTAAGGGGTGTCTTGTCAATATAATAGTTACCAGGGATGGATGACTTCCCAAAGGATACTATTATGCATTTCTTGGCATTTAGTTTTAGTCCATGACTCTGACACCAGTTGTTTGTCTGTGTCAGCCACTCCTGGAGAACATTTGGGTCAGTGTAAGATTCCATAACAGCTCCTAATTTGCAATCATCTGCAAATTTAGTCAGCCAGAGACCACTGACATTGGCATTGACTTCTGAGAAGTAAATACCAAAAAGGAGTGGTCCAAGGACTGATCCCTGGGGGACTCCACTTGTGACTGGCCTCTTTGTAGAGGTGGACTCCCCAATTCTAACTTCCTGGGTCCTGTCTGTGAGCCACCTCTTCAGTTTGTCAACAATGCCCGAGTGGGGTGTGACACCAGGGAAATACTGCCAGTGCAGCTATCTAGAATGTTGTAAATAATTATATGTCACTTGAAAATATTAATATGATTTATACAGAAATGTGACACTACCAGCCCAGCTATCTGGAATTTTGTAAATAATCATATGTCAGAGAACTATGTTATGTGTATATTAAACTGCTAGTGCAGAAGTGTATGTTGAATTGTATGTTATGTACTGAGTTTAAGAATGTGTCCACAGTGCACCCTCCTGGAAAAGAAAAGAAATGCATATAAACTATATACCTGTGTAAATGTATGTTTTAATAGTAGAAGCTGGAATATACAGTGTTAACTCGCAAAACTTCGAGAAAATAAGTTGAAAAGTAAAGTGTTTTACAATTGTGTTAATTCTCAGTCATAGGTGCCAGAAGCTGAGGGTGAGAGGGCCACTTAGTAATCTAAAAAAGGGGTCTATATCACATTATCGAATGATGAAATGAGCGAATGCTCTATCACTGATCTGATAATGTCGAAAGGAGATAAAAAGCGAAGTAATGGAACATCTATTTTTTTTTTCTCAGGGAAAAAAATCTGTGGGCTGTCTTTGGGACTTTCTTCCACTATGGTGCAATCTCGGAGTTGGTATATTTAAGTAGGGGGGTGGGGGGAGCATAGCCCCCCACATTGGGTGTGTGTGGTGGGCGAAGCCCCCCCCCCACTTCATTTTGTGTTTAAGCTTTTTTTTTTTTCAGAGCAGTGAATTTGGGAAAAATTCATTGTTCCGTGTGTTCACTTTTTTGTTATTTTAATATTATCGGTTTGATGACAGAGCGTTTGTTCTTTTCATCATGCGATAATGTGATATAGATACTAAAAAGAACAATTTTTTAAAAACTATTTACTACCACAACATAGGTTCACTTAGAATACATTTTAAGCTTAGCCAATTTTCCTTTTGGTGCTTGAATTAACATTTCCTGATTGGTCTTACCTATCCCATGGCTGATAATTGTACATTAGCCCTAGTGAGAATAACTGTAATCATACCATAGATAATTTGAGGGGACCCATGTAAGGGATGCAGCACTTAGGAACTGCTTCGATCTATTCGTGACACGAGGGGCAATCCTGGAGTACATTTTGTATTACCCATCCTTAGGTCCAACTTGCATTTGAATATAGACAGAGATGAGCTTTGTTTTAGTTGAATGGATAGTCTGTAACCCCCTGCCACTCCAACAACAGCCCCCTCCCCAGCCACTTTCCTCAGTTACCATAAACACTGTTCAAACCTGTCAGCGTGCATACCGTTTTCTTATTTACTTCTACAATTACAGAAATTAAAATAAATTAGCACGAACACTGAGCCATTTGCTAAACAAACAATACAGTAAATTATATTCCTTGTATAATAAAGCACCACTTGTTAGAATGTTGTAAATTTGTAGTTTTCAACAGTCTTCTGGTAAGCAATGAAACAAAATGTATGCACCAATAATGACAAAACTACCAATTTCAGAAAATTTCAACCATAAAAGGCCACTCAAACTTTTGTCATTACAATCCAACAATATCGGCAAAAATGCAAACTCTATACAGAAGTAAAGTTATCTAAGTAATTCCAGATTAAAAGGGAACTGTAACTAATGAAGAAGTTGCTGCTAGCAAACAACTTTATATTTCATTGATTCATCTTCAAATAAAGTGCATGTTGTCCTTGAAGGAAAAATTGCCTATGTTACATCAAAAAATGATAAGCTAGTAATATTGCAATAACGAATGGATAGCAAACTGATAACAGGTTCATATTTACTAGGTAACTCCTCCAGAGGAGGAAATTTACAGGAGTGCAGCATCCACTCACTTTAAAGTGCAACACAGTACAGTATCAGTGATCCATCTGCATACTGTGGGAGTAGAACCCACAACCTTCCTCATCAAAAGCAAACATACTACCTGTTGTGCTACTAACAATGCAAGCAGACTTGGCATAAGCAGCAGTAAACATCTCTTCCCCTGAAGCTATCAGCTCCTTAAAGAATTCTCACTCACCTCCTTGAACCACATGTGGTGGTATGGGTAGAGGCTTCAGGCTGTTGTGTCTTGTACCTAAGGTGTGTACACACACACACACACACACACACACACACACACACACACACACACACACACACACACACACACACACACACACACACACACACTCACTCACTCACCCACCCACTCACTCACTCACTCACTCACTAACTCACTCACTCACTCACTCACACTCACACTCACTCACACACACACTCACTCACATACTCACACACACACACATACACACACACTCACACACACACACACACACACACACACATGCACACACGCGCATATATCAAATACAATCCCGCCAGCCAGCAGCATATAACAAATACAACTCCCCAGCCAGCAGCACATAGCAAACAAAATCCCCTAAGCCATGAGCATATATCAAATACAATCCCTCCAGCCAACAGCATATATCAAATACAATCCTCCCAGCCAGCAGCATATATCAAACAATCCCCAAAGCCAACAGCATATATCAAATACAATCCCCCCAGCCAGCAACATATATCAAATACCCATCCACCCAGCCAGCAGCATATATCAATTAAAATCCTCCCAGCCAACAGAGCAGAATATATCAAATACAATCCACCCAGCCAGCAGCATATATCAAACACAATCCCCCTTTCAGCAGCATATATCAAATACAATCCCCCAGCCAGCAGCAGATATCAAACACAATCCTCCCAGCCAGCAGCATATATCAAACGCAATCCTCCCAGCCAGCAGCATATATCAAACACAATCCCCCCTTTCAGCAGCATATATCAAATACAATCCCCCCAGCCAGCAGCATATATCAAACACAATCCCCCCAGCCAGAAGCAAATATCAAATACAATCCCCACAGACAGCAGCATATATCAAAAGCAATCCCCCCAAACAGCAGCATATATCAAACACAATCCCCCAGCAAAAAGCACAGCATATATCAAATACAATCCCCGCAGCCAGCAGATATCAAATACAATCCCCCCAGCCAGCAGCATATATCAAACACAATCCCCCAGCCAGCATATATCAAACACAATCCCCCCAGCCAGCAGCATATATCAAACACAATCCCCCAGCCAGCAGATATCAAATACAATCCCCAGCCAGCAGATATCAAACGCAAACCCCCAGCCAGCAGCATATATCAAACACAATCCCCCCAGCCAGCATATATCAAATACAACCCACCAGACAGTAGATTTCAAATACAATCCCCCAGCCAGCTGCATATATCAAATACAATCCACCCAACCAGCAGCATATATCAAATACAATCTCCCCAGCCAGTAGCATATAACAAACACAATCCCTCCAGCCAGAAGCATATATCAAATACAATCCAGCCATCCAGCAGCATACATCATATACAATCCCCCCAGCCAGAAGATATTAAATACAATCCCCTCAGCCAGCTGCATATATCAAATGCAATCCCCCCAGCCAGCAGCATATATCAAACATAATCCCCGCAGCCAACAGATATCAAATACAATCCCCCCAGCCAGCAGCATAATATTGAATACAATCCACCCAGCCAGCAGAATATATCAAATACAATGCCCCCAGCTAGCAGATATCAAATACAATCCCCAGAGCCAGCAGCATATAACAAACACAATCCCCCCGCCAACAGCATATATCAAATACAATCACCCCAGCAAGCAGCATATATCAAATACAATCCTCCCAGCCAGCAGCATATATCAAATACTATCCCCCCAGTCAGCAGCATATAGCAAATACAATCCCCCAGCCAGCAGCATATATCAAACACAATCGTCCTAGAACCCAGAGCAGCACATATCAAACGCAATCCCTCCAACCAGTAGCATATATTAAAATACAATCCCCCCAGCCAGCAACATATATCAAACACAATCGCCCCAGGCAACAGAGCAGCATATATCATGCAACAGCCCCCCAGCCAAAAGAGTAGCATATATCAAATACAACACCCCCAGCCAGCAGCACATAGCAAACACAATCCCCAAAGCCAACAGCATATATCAAATACAATCCCCCCAGCCAGCAGCATATATTAAACACAATCCCCAGCCAGCAGATATCAAATACAATCCCCCCAGCCAGCAGATATCAAATACAATCCCCAGCCAGCAGCATATATCAAATACAATCCCCCAGCCAGCAGCATATATCAAACACAATCCCCTCAGCCAGCAGATATCAAATACAATCCCCCAGCCAGCAGATATCAAATACAATCCCCAGCCAGCAGCATATATCAAATACAATCCCCCAGCCAGCAGCATATATCAAATACAATCCCCCAGCCAGCAGCAGATATCAAATACAATCCCACCGACCAGCAGCATATATCAAATACAACCCACCAGACAGTAGATATCAAATACAATCTACCCAGCCAGAAGCATATATCAAATACAATCCAGCCATCCAGCAGCATACATCCCCCCAGCCAGCAGATATCAAATAGAATCCCCCAGCCAGCAGCATATATCAAACACAATCCCCTAGCCAGCAGCATATATCAAATACAATCCCCCCCAGCCAGCAGCATATATCAAACATAATGCCCGCAGCCAACAGATATCAAATACAATCCCCCCAGCCAGCAGCATAACATTGAATACAATCCACCCAGCCAGCAGAATATATCAAATACAATGCCCCCAGCTAGCAACATATATCAAACACAATCGCCCCAGGCAACAGAGCAGCATATATCATACAAAATCCCCCCAGCCAAAAGAGTAGCATATATCAAATACAATCCTCCCAGCCAGCAGCATATAACAAATACAACAGCCCCAGCCAGCAGCACATAGAAAACACAATCCCCCAAGCCATCAGCATATATCGAATGCAATCCCTCCAGCCAACAGCATATATCAAACACAATCCCCAAAGCCAACAGCATATATCAAATACAATCCCCCCAGCCAGCAGCATATATTAAACACAATCCCCCCAGCCAGCAGCATATATCAAATACCCATCCACCCAGCCAGCAGCATATATCAATTAAAATCCTCTAAGCCAAAAGAGCAGCATATATCAAATAACATCCCCCAGCCAGCAGATATCAAACAACATCCTCCCAGCCAGCAGCATATATCATATACAGTCCCCACAGCCAAAAGAGCAGCATATATCAAATACAATCCCCCCAGCCAGCAGCATATATCAAATACAATCCAGCCATCCAGCAGCATACATCATATACAATCCCCCCAGCCAGAAGATATTAAATACAATCCCCTCAGCCAGCTGCTTATATCAAATACAATCCCCCAGCAGGCAGCATATATCAAATACAATCTCCCGAGCCAGCAGCATATATCAAATACAATCCAGCCATCCAACAGCATATATCATAAACAATACCCCCAGCCAACAGATATCAAATACAATCCCCCCAGTCAGCAGAATATATCAAATAGATTTCCCCCTAACCAGCAGCATATATCAAATACAATCCCCTAGCCAGCAGCATATATCAAATACAATCCCCCCCAGCCAGCAACATATATCAAACACAATCGCCCCAGGCAACAGAGCAGCATATATCATAAAAAATACCCCCAGCCAAAAGAGTAGCATATATCAAATACAATCCTCTCAGCCAGCAGCATATAACAAATACAACACCCCGAGCCAGCAGCACATAGAAAACACAATCCCCCAAGCCATCAGCATATATCGAATGCAATCCCTCCAGCCAACAGTATATATCAAATACAATCCCCAAAGCCAACAGCATATATCAAACACAATCCCCCCAGCAACATATATCAAACACAATCCCCCCAGCAACATATATCAAACACAATCCTCCCAGCCAGCAGCATATATCAAATACAATCCCCCCAACCAGCAGCATATATCAAATGCAACCCCTCCAGCCAGCAGATATCAAATACAATCCCCCCCCAGAAAACAGCATATATCAAACAGAATCCCCCAGCCAGCAGCATATATCAAATTCAATTCCCCCAACTACCACATATCAAATACAATCCCCCAGCCAGCAGCATATATCAAATACAATCCCCCCAGCCAGCAGATATCAAATACAATCCCCCCAGCCAGCTGCATATATCTAACACAATCCCCTCAGCCAGCAGAATATATCTAAAACAATCCCTCCAGCCAGCAGAGCAGCATATATCAAATACAATCCCCCCAGCCTGCAGATATCAAACAAAATCCCCAAACCAGCAGATATCAAACACAATCCACCCAGCCAGCAGAATATATCAAATACAATCCCCCCAGCCAGGAGCATATATCAAATACAATCCCCCCAGCCAGCAGCATATATCAAATACAATCCCCCCAGCCAGCAGATATCAAATACAATCCCACAAACCAGCAGATATCAAATACAATCCTTCCAGTCAGCAGCATATACCAAACACAATCCCCCCAGCCAGTAGCATATATCAAATACAATCCCCCCAGCCAGCAGCATATATGAAATAGAATCCTCCCAGCCAGCAGAGCAGCATATATCAAATACAATCCCCCCAGCCAGGAGATATAAAATACAATCCCTCCAGGCAGCAAAAGTAATAACATCTCCGAAGCAGTAGCATATGTCTCCTTACCTGAAAGAGCTGTACGGGAAACACTCTGTCCTTCATAGGCAACAGGTAGGCAGGCAACGGAAGTTTTAATTTCACACCTCAGACTGTGTTTGGTGTAAATGATGCCACCACCCACCACAGAGTTTTTTTGCTACCACAGGGGCTCTCGCTCAATGAACCGGCATCCTTGGTTCTCTGTTAGGTTTTAAAACAAGATATAGTTCCTGCAAATCTGTTGAAATTACTTGTTATTGTACTGCTGTGAGCTAAAATACCGAACCAGAACTCGTATGTGGGAGACTTTACTAGCCTGTGATATTGTTGCACTGCCAACAGTATAGTATTTTACTCAAGAATTGTGACAAGCTACCTTCATATTTAAACAACAGTGGTTGAAATATTTTTGTGTTTTTATTGCATCGCTAGTCTGTTTGGAATTGTGACATCTTAACTGCAGCTTGTATTAACAGCGTTTGTGAAATGTCAGAGAGTTCATTGTATTGCTTATTTTCTGTATGTGAAAGCTTGAATTGTCTAAACAATAACTGAAGGTTCATATAAGTATTGTTGAACTGCAAGCTTTTCTGAATGTTCTAGGCTTGAAGTGTTATTATAGTAACTAAGGTTGACATATTTTTGTAATGCTGTTGGTTTAGGGAACACTTCTAATTTGTTTTAGGTACCTTCTTCTGGTAAGTTGCTTGTGGCCACCAGCGTCCCGCACTAACAGCTTTTTAATTGGATACATTTTGATTCCAGTAGTTTAAAATAGCAATGTCTAGTGTTATGTGATGAAATACTGGAGATCTGCTGTTATACTTGTCTGTTCTCATAACTATCGGCATATATTCTTGCTACTGTCTGATATTTATTCTATTTCGGCATAGTCTGTTTAAAATTCTATGGCTGTAATCATGTTTATCGTCTAGCATTCCAGGGAAAACATCATAACACATTCAAACACAAGCACGCATACACACACATACACACACACACACACACACACACACACACACACACACACACACACACACACACACACACACAAATGGAGCCTTCATAGGCAAGTAAAACAGAGCCTTAACAACTAAGTAAAAGGAAGCGCTCCTCACCTAGGTAAAACAGGAGTCTTCATAGCTAATAGCCAAGTAAAATGGAGCACTTCTTCCCTAAGTAAAATGGGAGCCTTCATAGCTAATAGCTAATTAAAATGGAGCACTTCTTAAAATGGGTGAATTTTTCTCGCACTTTTGTTTAAATTCATGTTAGCGTGCGATACACGCATGGGTCCTCCTTAAAGGAAACTTCTTGGTCTTGCAGCTGTAAAAGTGTGGGGGCACTCCCTCCCTCTCACTCTGTGGTTCCGGCACCTATGTTTTCAGTAAGCAGGCACAATGTCTAGAGATAGAGGTTTTCCTTTTGTCTTGAAACAGAAATAATTACTAGGTTTCAAATGCAAAAGTGTTTAATTATTTTATGACTTCTATGTTTTGCTAACTTCTGAGAAACATGTACTATTCACACAGAGATGTTAAAAATTATGTTAGTTTCTGTTAGCCTGGGAAATGAAGGCAGGTGACAAAGAGTGACGTCATCCAGGCTAACCCAGCAGTAATGTTGATTATTAATTTAAGAACTGTCTCAGAGAAAGTCTGGGCACTTTGCATCTTCTTGGACCTAGCAAGAACATCTACTCATCTGCATTTGCCTTGATCTGTAAATAAGTCTAGGGCACAGTAATTTCTCTTAGATATAGGCAGGAATATAGTAAAGATTAGTTTAGATGTTTTCTGTATTTATTTGAGACTGTCCTGCAATGTTGTTTTAAAATTTTTTTGTGATTTTGAACTCTGTAGTTATTGTGTTAATCGAGTATTGTCTTGTTATTTTATTATTTATTATTAAATATATTCAAACATTTTATATGCATTTGTTTAGAGACATTTAAGCTCTTAGAGTACATGCATATGTATTTGGTGACACTGTACAGGCCACTGCTAAATAGCCTTGAAAGTCTTGGTCACACTTACCATTTGGATTATTAGTAACATTACACAGTAGGATTGGACACCCTTTGGTAAGTGCCTTATAGTAGCTGATAAGTAAGGGTGGCCGGTGGCATCTGGTACTACCTTATAGTCTGGGCAGAAGGAGGCATAGCTAGTAAACCTGTGCCAGCCTTTCCCAGGTGTGTGTTTGTGTGTAAATCAAATCTCAACGTGTGTGTGTGTGTGTGTGTGTGTGTGTGTGTGTGTGTGTGTGTGTGCGTGTCTGTGTGTGTGTGTGTGTGTGTGTGTGTGTGTGTGTGTGTGTGTGTGTGTGTGTGTGTGTGTGTGTGTGTGAGACAGCTACATGTGCAGGGACATGAAGCACTGGTTGGACAGAGAGGGTGCTGGAGGTTTTGGCTTGGCCACTCAGCTGAGATCTCAACCCTATAGCTGTGGCAGTGGAAAGTCTTATGGGGGATCTGGAGAAAGAGGGAGAAACCAGCCCCAGACTGATTGTGATTTCTGTGTGCTCTTAAGGAAATTTTACTTTACTGTGTGTATACTTGTCATCCACCCAATATGTACGTCCTTCACTGGTGCTAGTAGTCAGGATTGAGGCTCCTTGATTACTGGGCCAGTGTACAGGCGTCACATGAAGTATTGTGTCAAATGCCTTGACAAGGTCAAGGTAGGCATTGTGAACAATTTTGCCCTCATCCATTGCTTGGGTGACCTTTTCAAAGAAATCCACTAGGTTGAGTAGGCATGATCCGCCCTTGACAAAACCAAACTGGGTTGGGTCCAGTGTCTGGAGGTTTACTATATCTCTGTTGATCATCTCCATGATAATTCTGTCCATGGCTTTACATATAAGACTATAAGACTAGTTTATGGGTCTGTAGTTTCCAGGGTATGTAGATGGCCCACCTTTGTGCAGAGGGATACTTGTTCCCTTTCTCCATTCATGAGGCACAAAGCCTGTTTAGAGGCTACAGTTAAATATTAATTCTACAGACCCTGACAGGTCATGTTTCATGCTATTTTGGAAGCATCCTGGGATATTGTCTGGGTCCACTGATGCAGTGTTCTTGGTCTTAGAGAGAGCCTTAAAGACCTGTTCCCTAGTGATAGTAGGGAGAATTATATTTGATGATATTTATTTTATTTTATTTTTATTTTACATTTGTTTACCGGGCTAGTCCAACTGGATACATGTCCATTTTCGGTGGAGGCCCGGGGAGAAAAGCTCCTCTACAAAACTACTATAGTAAAAATAAACAAAAATGTACCATAATATATCAACATATACAAATAAAATCGAAAAACATGTACTTTAAACCTACAGCAGGAAGTAAAAGCATTTGAGTACAGTAAGAGGTTTAGTAAAGTAGACAAATACAAGTAAAGTACCTAATTACTCTATTGCATCTTTGAAAGAAGTTGAAAAGTAGTGATTTTATGCCATTATTAGAAATGAAGTAACAGAACCAATTATGTAGAGGATAATTTAGAGTGGTTAGATATAAGAAGAAAAAGAGTGGGTGTGAAGAATCAAATAACAAGGAGGTAAAAAAATGGTTAGTCTGGGTTGTTGCAAGAGCAAAGCCAGTGATTAGATAAGAAGAGTTTTAGTTTAGTTTTAAATAGCGGAAGTGATATTTGCGTTTTGAGGTCTTGAGGTAATTGATTTCATATTTTACCGAGTTGGAAAATGTAGAGTCACCTGCTGAGTTCTTAGATAGGGAAGTATGAATCAGTATTTTGTTAGAGGAGCGTAAGTTCTTCAGATTGTTATAGGGTTTTATGAGGGTGGAGAACATTGGAGTGTTGTCAGGGTGGTGAAGGGCTTTATGGGCAACTGTAAGTTGATTAAATTGTATTAGGTTGGGTAATTCTAGCCATCCTAGTTTTTTAAGATTGGAGCAATGATGAGTCCTATATGGAGAGGCTGTAGCAAATCTGGCAATATTGTTATATGATGTAGCTAGTTTGTTAAGATTATATTTAGAAAGATTTGTATAAATAGGGGAGGTGTATAATAGGGTAGAGATTAAGTGGGTTCTAGCTATTGTAGTTTTGGCTTCTGGAGTAAGGTAAGATTTGATTCTATAGAGAGAACCTAGTTTTCTGTTAGTTGATTTTATTGTAGAGTTGATGTGTGTGTCAAATTTTAGTTGATTGTCGATTGTAATACCCAGAAGTTTGGTGTTATTGTCTGGAGAGACAAGGATGCCATTGTTGGCTGTGAGAGAGAAATTAATGGAGGGAGACAAGTGAGTGGGTGTAAAAATCAGGAGTTTGGTTTTATTTGGATTAAGGAGGAGACAATGGTTAGAGAACCATTGCTCTATGGTAGTGAAGGTATTTTGTGTGAGAGAATAAAGTTCAGACTGTGTTGGGGCTGAGCAGATAATGGTTGTATCATCTGCATATTGAATGCAAGTTGATAGGGGAGTGGCTAGGTGAAAGTCATTTATAAAAATAGAGAATAGTAGAGGACCTAAGATAGAGCCCTAAGGGACTCCTATAGAGGTGGGGAGGAGATCAGAGAGATGGTTATGCCAGAGGACAGCCTGTTTTCGGTTATCTAGATAGGATGCGAACCAATTTAAGGCTAGGTTGTCAAAAGAGAGGGACTTCAGACGATGGAGGAGAAGTTTGTGGTTGACCATGTCAAAGGCTTTGGAAAGGTCAACGAAGAAGGCTGAAGAAGGAATATTATTGTTACGGTTTTTGTTAATTGAGTCGATAAAGGATAGTAAGGCTGTAGTAGTACTATGGAAAGGACGAAAACCATGTTGGCACTTAGCTAGGAGGTTGTTATTTAGTAGGTGATTTAGTAACTGTTTGTGGATGCATTTCTCCATTATTTTTGCAAGTGGAGATAATAATGCTATGGGGCGGAAGTTGGAGTACTCAGTAGAGTCACCACCTTTGAACAGTGGGATGATATATGTGATTTTCCATATTGATGGAATTGTGCTATCTTTTAGGGTCCTGTTAATCAGTATAGAGATCGGGTAAGCTATAGCTTTTGCACCAATTTTGAGGAATTTTGCTGGTAATTTGTCAGCCGAGGGGGTCGTGGGTTTTAATTTATGAAGTAAGGATGATATATAAGTGGTAGGTATGGGTTTGAGGTGGAATGGGAGGGAGTGGAGCTTTGGGATAATAGTTTGGAGGTATCAGGGCTTGGTTGGTTAGCTAGCTTTAGAATGGCAGAGGTAAAGAAAGTATTAAAGGCATTAGCTGTTTGTAATGGGCAGTCGGGGTTGGAATCAATTGGATTTGGTGTGGCAACCTTGCCAGGGGATAACAGGGTATTAATGGCGGTCCAAAATATATGTGGTTGGTGTAGGGATGATTGCTGCAGCTGAGTATAAAAGTTCTTTTTATCTTGTAGGATGGCTTTTTTTGTTACATTTCTTTGTTCTCTGAAAATGAGGCGATCAGTTGTGTTTTTTGTGGTACGCCATTTAGTCCAGGCTTTGTTCCTACTAAGGATTAGTTTCCTAGTAGTATTTGAAAGCCATTGGGCTGTTTTAGATTTTATTCGTATAGAACGCATTGGAGCATGATGTTCTAGGATTGTCAGAAAAGTATGATTGAAGTAGCTAACAGCTTCATCTATAGGGAGAGATTTAAGAGATGACCAATTTACTTGCATAAGTTCATTTTGAAACAGAATGGGGTCAAAGAATTTTTTGCTACGGGATGATTTAACTTGGGTAGGGATAGTTAAACTTGTTTTATGCCTGATGATATATGTTAGGGAGTGGTCGCTGAGGTCATCTGGGAGAGTTCCTGTTGTATACTTTTGCTGAGGACTGTTTATAAGTATCCAGTCAAGTATACTTTCTTTATTATTCTGTTTGTTCGTTCTTGTTGGGGAGTTAATGGTTTGAGAGAAGCCATGCAGATTAATAACGGTGGGTGGATAGGTATGTTTACATAAATTCCAGTCAATATTAAAGTCTCCTAAAAGTATTGTTTCTTGAGGGAGATTTAGGGAAAGCCAATTTAATAGGTCTTCTAAAATAGTGGGATTTTTTCCTGGGGGAAGATAGGTACAGATAATGTTAAGTGTTTTGTGAGGGTTGAGCTGAAGTTTGGAAATAATTATTTCTACATTATTGTCAGATGGAAGGGTATAATTTGTTTTACTTATTTGCAGTCCGGTTTTATAGAGAATTGCCACCCCTCCACCTTTTTTGTTTAAGCGATCTTGTCTAAGGATGTTATAGCCTGGGGGGATGATTTCATTATATTTGATTGTATGTTTGAGCCAAGTTTCAGTTAGACAGAGGACATCAAACTGTTAGACATCTAGAAGGGCATGAATATGTGGTATTTTGTTACAAATGCTACGTATATTTAATTGGGCAACTGAAAGTGATTTGCGGGGTTTGGTAGATGGTGTTGGTCTTATTTTGAATTGGTGGCAATTAGAGGATGGTGGGGGTGAGTTAGGGCCAGGGTTGAGGTGGATGTCGCCATCTATTAATGAGCAGATTAATATAGGGTTGTAAAATGGAAAAATTTTGCAGTAGTAGTTAAATGTTTTTTAAGGCTATGAGTAGGATATTTAATGTGAGAAAGTAGGTGATATTTAGCTTGAAGGTAGAAAGTTTTGTGGATGGTATTGAGATAGCCTATTGTTAGAGCTAGGGGGGATGTTAGGGTTTGTTTGTGTGGGATTGTTAGAGTAAAAGGAAGGGGTTGTTCGTAGGAGGTAGAGAGAGAGGTGGTGATGAGACTAGTTAGGAAGGTTAGAAGTAGCAGAGGTTGATATTGATTAGACATGTTCAGAAAATCTGTAATTGAAATTGAGTGGAAGGATTGAGGGAAAAGTAGTAAGGAGAGAAGGTAGGTGGAGTAGGGAGGGGCTAGTTCTAGAAGGGGTGGAGGTAATTACAAAGGGGTGTGTTTATGAGGGTATAAATGTAGAGGTGCTAGGGGAGGGTGGGAATTGGGGGCAGGGAAGGGAGCGGAGTGAGCCCGCAGGGCGAATGGAGCGGGAAGACCCAAAGGAGTGGTGTGGCACAGAGAAAACAATCTGTAAGATGGGGAGAACAGCAGGTAGGTAAGTAATATGTATATATGTAGAAGGTATGTAAAATTTAGAGTTTAACCTATGAATATGTTCAAGTTTGGAGCACAAGAGAGTAATGGAAGGTTGATTTAGCAGTGTCCTGAGAGAAAGGAATAAAAAAGTAAATAGGATAGAGAGAAGATACAGGTACCAATCAAAAAGATATAGGGATATGTGTAGTAATAAACAAGAGGGAGCAAATTAGAAAGAAAAAGGATGCCACCTAGTGGCCAAAGGGTATATGCATCACAGTTATACATGTAAGAGAGGGGAAATGGAGGAAAGGAGAGAGGGAAAAAGAGATAGATGTGTAAATAGTAGTTGAGAGGAGAATAATAAATGAGAGTATGGAGTAGTTTAGTGATGGGGGCAGGGCCTATTGGCTGCTGGCAGTCCTGTGCAGGTAGCTAGATTGGTTCATTTCCTAAGGGAAGGTTGAGAGTGAGAGAGGAGTAAAATTAGAGCTGAATTTATCAGCCAGGAGGTTTGCTTTATCTTCTGCCTCAATACAGGGACTCCATTTGCAATAAGCTCTGCACACAATTGTGTATTGCCTTTGAGGTTGTGGACATAGCTCAAGAATGCTTTGTGGTTGTCCTTGGCCTGGGAGGCCAAACTTACCTCAAATTTCGGTTTGGTAGACTTCATTTGTCCTCTGGGTTGTTTGTTTAGTTTAATGAGACTGCTGGGTTTTGCACCTCCTAATTTTTGCCATGATTTTCTTCCTCCTGTTATACATCCAATTGATTTTGTGATTTTGTGATTCCACCATGGTGGCTTGTTTTTTGAGTTAGTTCTGTATTTCTTCCTGGTGGGTACAGCTGCCTCTATGCAGCTATTAACATGCTTGTACAAGGTTTCTGTGAACAGTTCTGCATAGGCAGAAATGTTCTCAGGGTTTATGGGGGCCAGGTTCTCACTTAATAGCAGGAAGTTAGCCTTAGAATAGTTCCTGAATATTCCCGGTTTAGCTGGGGGTCCAGGTTTTATTTTTACTTCAAAGGAGACCATTTTGTGGTCTGACCTTATCAGGGAAGGCATTAAAGTAGGGGTTGTGCAGCAGTCTCCCATATTAGTAAGGACCAGATCCAGTATGGTTGCGCCCCTGGTTGGTGTATCTGGTCCAGGGAGTTTGTGTTTACAAAATCCAGGAATGTGTGTGCCTGTACGTTTGATGTGTAGGACTGATTTCTCAGGTGTAGCTTTTTTAATGAAGTTTCTTTGCACTCTCTCTCTCTTTCTATAAATGTTTAAACTCAAACCCGTAGTGAATATTTATATTAGAATACAATGCAGAATTAAAGTCCATAATTAGTTACTTTGTGTGTTCTAACCTCCTGAAAGTAAACACACAGTCTGACAGTCTAGTTGTCTCCTCGCAAGTAATATTTTTGTGCATTTTAAAGGTTAATTTCTTGTCCAGCAATAAAAATCAATAAAAAACACAGGTATTGGAGTGAAACACAGCTGCTACAGTCCAAACACATCCAAGAACGATGACTAAATCCGACATCAATCTTTTATTATACCAATAGGACAAGTTCGGTAAGCACTTTCACCCAGTAGGGCTTCATCAGACCATGAATCATTCCATGTAAATGCTTATTATATGCAAAAAAGGCAGCAAAGCTGAAACTTAAAAACATGTTTAAAGTGACATCCCCCTATTTATATACAAATACACTAATCTAAACATACATTAATATAAATTCATATGGTCTACTACACTTAAAACATGTAAAAAAAATATATATAAACTTCATAGAAAAAACATATTCTCTATAAAAAATTCTAAAAAATAAATGAAAAACCTATACATATTTTTTATAAAAAAATATATATATATTTATAAAAGTATTCACCAAAAAGTATTCAAAGCTATTAAAAGTATTAAACAGCTGTATACATAACTAATACTACCTGAGACCTCCAGGCTTTAAGAAAGGTTTCAGGGGTACCTTGTCATTAAGACTTGGATAGGAATCTGCCCTGAACCTAATTACCATTTAGCCTCCTGTGTTTCAGTTCGATTCCTAATGTCACCACCTCTGGAGGTAGTAGATAACACTTCAATGACTCTAAAAGTAAACATGTGCATATCACCTCTCTCTAGCACATGTTTAGAGAGTGCATTAACTGTGGCCTTAATCTTAATCTGATACATGTGCTCACGTATCCTGTCTCTAAGTTTTCTGTCTGCCTTGCCAACGTAGTATCCATCACATGCTACGCACAAGGATAAACCACATGTTCAGACAGACAGTTGGCAGAGACATGAAAATCATAATTAATACCATTCGAAGGGTGTCTAAAACCGCCCCCAGAATCTATTAGATAGCAAAAGTTACATCGGTTGCAGGTAAACGTGCCGAACACACTGTGATCATTCTCCTTCCTGCCATTCTTAGGATAACGCAACAACGTCTTCAAGTTCGATCTATTTTATACACAAAATGTGGTGCGTCGCCTTCTAACTCCCTAATACTAGAGTCCACCGTCAGCACCTCCCAGTGTGACCTAATGACATCTTTAACATCACCCACATCCTTAGTGTAAAAGAGGGGTATCCTAACACTATTGTGCTCCACTGAAACTGCTAAGCACTCAAATTCTCCCTGGTCCGTGACAGTTTCCTTAGAATCTGAAAAATCAGGAGTGGCCACACCTCTTCTCAAAGTGGATATCCCACTAATCCCCATCTCAATCTCCTCATTCTTATATGCCCTTGACCTGAATCTCTCACAGAGGTCATTCAACTCAGTGGTAAAGCCTTCCTGGGAAGGAATGTAACGAGATGTCCTCATGGCTTGACCTCTGACCACATTCCTAAATACATATCCTGGAAGCATCGTATATCTATGCAATAAAGCATTAAGATGGCATGATTCCTGAACCCCCCAGTATTCAGCATCCTGTTGGCCATTCTCTCCACATACACATCTAAAAATGAGATCCACACATCTGAGAACTCATACGTGAACTTCAAAACCCTAGAAAGGACATTCACTTTATTAAAGAATTGGGTTAGTTCACCTGTAGTCCATGTCCAGATGAAAAATAGGTCATCCACAAAACGTCTGTAAAAAGATACCCTAAGACAAAAAATCAATCAAATTAAACAAACAATCCTGCTCACAGGTGGCTATATAGAGGATGGCATAGCTATTGGCACAAGGAGTGCCCATTGCTACGCCATCCCTCTGTAGATTACACTGAGAATCAAAACAAAAAATATTATTCTCCAATACAACCTCTAAAAACAAAATTATGAGATCCATAACATTAGCACTCAACTCAGTGTGACACCTAAGGTAATCATGTACCCTTTGAATTCCTTCACCATTGGGGAATAACTGTAAAGAGGGATTGGACATCCATTGTTACCATAAAATAATTGGAGTCAGCAGCTACTCCCTGCATATGCTTGTACAGATCTAATAAAAACTGTTTCGTATCCCTTAACACACATTCATTAGACTCCACAACTGGGCGTAAAAACTTTTCAATTGTATTTAGGAATGTGGTCAGATGTCAAGCTGTGAGGACATCTCGTTCACTCCTTGTGAGTTTCTACTTATTGGTTTTTAATTTCTTGTCCACTGTGAAGTTCAAAGTTTTGTATTAATTTGCTTCCTTTTACATCTGTATTCTGTTAGCAGTTTGCCCAATATATTTTGTGAAATTATATTATTTATTTTACTTAAGTTTATTGGGACACTATTTACCTTTGATCATTGTGACAGTGAAGAACATCTTTCCTACAGTTTTAAAGTCTTCATCTGAAGATATCTTGCAGGCATTTTTGTGTCATCTGCAAGCCGGCTAAATTATAATTCCTTTGATACATCTAGATCAGTGTTATTTACAGAAAACCACAGAAGTCCTGATAGAATACAGTTGCATCTGCAGCTTGTTTACTTCTACCGTTCTTGTTTTATTGTTTTGTTTTTCCTGCCATATCATATTTACCAGCTACTTTGGTGTGTCTCAAACACATTTTTCCCCTGGCAGTCCTGAAAAAAGTGAAAGCTGATCTACTAATCTGGAAATTACATTACAAACTCTAGTTTGTAGATAGAGGGAGAACAATTGTTAATCATAAATGTTTAGGAATATGAGCATTTACGCAAACTTTTTAGGTTCATGTCTAGAACAAGTTGAAACATGCAGTTGAAAATTTATCCTGGGAATTTTGTATTATTTTAGTTAATACAACTATACTGTAATAAGGTATGCTTGGAAGGGCAATGCTAAAAATGTGAACTGTCTAGCAATATGCGTGACACTATATGCACACATATATACACTATATTATTTATATATATATATATATATATATATATATATATATACACACACACACACACACACACACACACACACACACATACACACACACATAAATATATATATTTTTTTTGAGACCCTGACAGATTAAGATCCTACAAATTAATATACTTTTTCTGGAGTAAAATAAGTGAACAACTCTAATTATTCTCACTATATATTGTGTGAGTCACCACTTTTTCTCTAAAAGTCACTAGTTTTAGAAAGGAATTGGGATTAAGATGTGAGACCTGGATAGAGCTAAAATATGAGTCTAATTTGGGGACAGTTAGAGGTCTGAGTCAGTGGCCAGCATCAGCAGTTACCAGATTTGTTTACAAAACCTATTAATACACCTTGACATTTACATAACTACTAAAGCAGAAGGTGTCCAAATCAGATTTATGTCATTCATTGATTAGAATGACCTAATACCCACATACTGGCAAGAAACGTGGCTTGTTATACCAGTGATTGTTATGACAGACTTTAGTTTCCTATTAAGATTAACAGAGTGCACAGTTCGTTTATACATGTTACAGTTACTGATGTATGTTAATTTAATGAATTTCTGTAAGGGTGCAGGTAATGTAACATCAGTGTGTATATGCTAGAAATGTGATAGGGCAGAAAGTAGAATGCAAAGTATTTTCCATGCCTATTACCTAGTATTTTCCATGCCTATTACCTAGTATTTTCCATGCCTATTACCTAGTATTTTCCAAGCCTATTACCTAGTATTTTCCATGCCTATTACCTAGTATTTTCCAAGCCTATTACCTAGTATTTTCCATGCCTATTACCTAGTATTTTCCAAGCCTATTACCTAGTATTTTCCAAGCCTATTACCTAGTATTTTCCATGCCTATTACCTAGTATTTTCCATGCCTATTACCTAGTATTTTCCAAGCCTATTACCTAGTATTTTCCAAGCCTATTACCTAGTATTTTCCATGCCTATTACCTAGCATTTTCCAAGCCCATTACCTAGTATTTTCCATGCCCATTACCTAGTATTTTCCAAGCCCATTACCTAGCATTTTCCAAGCCCATTACCCAGTATTTTCCATGCCCATTACCTAGCATTTTCCAAGCCCATTACCTAGCATTTTCCATGCCCATTACCCAGCATTTTCCAAGCCTATTACCCAGCATTTTCCAAGCCTATTATTACCTAGCATTTTCCATGCCCATTACCTAGCATTTTCCAAGCCCATTACCTAGTATTTTCCAAGCCTATTACCTAGCATTTTCCATGCCCATTACCTAGTATTTTCCAAGCCCATTACCTAGTATTTTCCATGCCCATTACCTAGCATTTCCAAGCCCATTACCCAGTATTTCCAAGCCTATTACCTAGCATTTTCCATGCCCATTACCTAGTATTTTCCAAGCCCATTATTACCTAGTATTTTCCATGCCTATTACCCAGTATTTTCCATGCCCATTACCTAGTATTTTCCAAGCCTATTACCTAGTATTTTCCATGCCCACACCTAGCATTTTCCAAGCCCATTACCTAGTATTTTCCATGCCCATTACCCAGCATTTTCCAAGCCTATTACCTAGTATTTTCCATGCCCATTACCTAGCATTTTCCAAGCCTATTACCCAGTATTTTCCATGCCTATTACCTAGTATTTTCCAAGCCTATTACCTAGTATTTTCCATGCCTATTACCTAGTATTTTCCATGCCTATTACCTAGTATTTTCCAAGCCTATTACCTAGTATTTTCCATGCCTATTACCTAGTATTTTCCAAGCCTATTACCTAGTATTTTCCATGCCTATTACCTAGTATTTTCCAAGCCTATTACCTAGTATTTTCCAAGACTATTACCTAGTATTTTCCATGCCTATTACTTAGTATTTTCCATGCCTATTACCTAGTATTTTCCAAGCCTATTACCTAGTATTTTCCAAGCCTATTATTACCTAGTATTTTCCATGCCTATTACCTAGTATTTTCCAAGCCTATTACCTAGTATTTTCCAAGCCTATTACCTAGTATTTTCCATGCCTATTACCTAGTATTTTCCAAGCCATTATTACCTAGTATTTTCCATGCCCATTACCCAGTATTTTCCATGCCCATTACCTAGTATTTTCCATGCCTATTACCTAGTATTTTCCAAGCCTATTACCTAGTATTTTCCATGCCTATTACCTAGTATTTTCCAAGCCTATTACCTAGTATTTTCCATGCCTATTACCTAGTATTTTCCAAGCCTATTATTACCTAGTATTTTCCATGCCTATTACCTAGTATTTTCCATGCCTATTACCTAGTATTTTCCAAGCCTATTACCTAGTACTTCCCTTAAGATTTGTTGTTACTGCTGTAAAGGGACTTTAACTGTTGTTTCTGTGTGAATGTATATTTTCAGAGTTAATGTTAATTGGGGGACATTTTCACAATTATTTGAATGTTGGTATCCGTCCTACAATTCCATTGGAGTGGGTGGAGCTAAATTATTATACATGCAAATTTTATGCTGATTAGTGTCCAGACTTTTGGCCAGTTGTACCTACATTTCATGGGTCTTTGTCCAGATTTTTGATGTCTCCAGGTTGAGGGGTATGACTATGAGCTTACTCACAAGGTTCAGCTCCCACAAGGTCACCTGACTCATATCCAGACTGGTTGTACTCTCTGCCACATCATACTATATGTGATTAATAACCTGAGTTTGTACAGTTTTGCTACAATTAATCAGAAAGGCGTCAATTTGAGAGATATTAATTTTCCCCAAGAGGCTCATTCATGATGATTAAAATATTCTATTTTGGTGGACAAGTTATGCAAATGTACAGCCATTCATTTCTTGACTACCCCTACAATTATGGAAAACTCTGTCCCATTTGAACATATTGATATTTAAAAGTTAAAAAACGTATGGCTGTTAACACTTTATCATTCAAAGAACTTACTGATGCCTTTGTCAGATAGATTAGTTGCACAACATGTGTTTGATACATAATAAAAGAGTTTCTGATTCCAGGACTGTTGTAGTATTTGTCTTGTTGTTAACAAAGTGATGAAAATCCCAACCAGACATGTAGTTAATAAACTCAACAGTGCACATAATAGTATTGGAAGGTTTGTTGCAAATCTCCCATCATCTAGTAAACATCACGCTGCAATACAAATGTAAACTAGATCAATTTAAAAAAGCAAGATATTGTATAACTACTCAACAGCGAGGATTCTGACCTACTCACACAGGCAGCATAGCCAGACAAAGGAGACAGCACAGAGCCGAGAAACAAAACATGTTCCACTTCCACATAGCTTACCTCTAAACGGGAGGCAGATTATCACTTTTACTCCAGTCTGCTAAACGACAGAATTAGATTTGTTACTGCATTAGACACTGAAAATTCTGATGAGTTTGTATATACAAACAAGATCATTTACTTTTAAAACATAAGCTGCCTAGAGTGTAACACAGCAGGACAGTGTCCCTGTATTCAGTGTCATCCTAGAGTGTAACACAGCAGGACAGTGTCCCTGTCTCCAGTGTCATCCTAGAGTGCAACACAGCAGGACAGTGTCCCTGTGTCCAGTGTCATCCTAGAGTGTAACACAGCAGGACAGTGTCCCTGTGTCTAGTGTCATCCTAGAAGGTAAAACAGCAGGACAGTGTCCCTGTGTCCAGTGTCATCCTAGAGGGTAACACAGCAGGATAATGTCCCTTTGTCCAGTGTCCTCCTAGACTGTAACACAGCAGGACAGTGTCCCTGTGTCCAGTGTCATCCTAGAGTGTAACACAGCAGGACAGTGTCCCTGTGTCTAGTGTCATCCTAGAAGGTAAAACAGCAGGACAGTGTCCCTGTGTCCAGTGTCATCCTAGAGGGTAACACAGCAGGATAATGTTCCTTTGTCCAATGTCCTCCTAGAGTGTAACACAGCAGGATAGTGCCCCTGTATTCAGTGTCATCCTAGAGTGTAACACAGCAGAACAGTGTCCCTGTGTCCAGTGCCATCCTAGAGGGTAACAGAGCAGGATAATGTCCCTGTGTCCAGTGTCATCCTAGAGTGTAACACAACAGGACAGTGTCCCTGTGTCCAGTGTCATCCTAGAGGGTAACACAGAAGGACAGTGTCCATGTGTCCAGTGTCATCCTAGAGGGTAACACAGCAGGACAGTGTCCAGTGTCATCCTAGAGGGTAACACAGCAGGATAATGTCCCTGTGTCCAGTGTCATCCTAGAGTGTAACACAGCAGAACAGTGTCCCTGCGTCCAGTGTCATCCTAGAAGGTAACACAGCAGGACAGTGTCCATGTGTCCAGTGTCATCTTAGAGTGTAACACAGCAGGACAGTGTTCCTGTGTTCAGTGTCATCCTAGAGGGTAACACAGCAGGATAGTGTCCCTGTGTCCAGTGTCATCCTAGAGTGTAACACAGCAGGACAGTGTCCCTGTGTCCAGTGTCATCCTAGGAGGTAACACAGCAGGACAGTGTCCCTGTGTCCAGTGTCATCCTAGAGTGTAACACAGCAGGACAGTGTCCCTGTGTCCACTGTCATCCTAGAGGGTAACACAGCAGGATAGTGTCCCTGTGTCCAGTGTCATACTAGAGTGTAACACAGCAGGACAGTGTCTCTGTGTCCAGTGTCATACTAGAGGGTAACACAGCAGGATAATGTCACTGTGTCCAGTGTCATCCTAGAGTGTAACACAGCAGGACAGTGTCCTTGTGTCCAGTGTCATCCTAGAGGGTAACAGAGCAGGATAATGTCCCTGTGTCCAGTGTCATCTTAGAGGGTAACACAGCAAGATAGTGTCCCTGTGTCCAGTGTCATACTAGAGTGTAACACAACAGGATAGTGTCCATGTGTCCAGTGTCATCCTAGAGTGTAACACAGCAGGATAATGTCCCTGTGTCCAGTGTCATCCTAGAGTGTAACACAGCAGGATAATGTCCCTGTGTTCAGTGTAACCCTAGAGGGTAATACAGCAGGATAATGTCCCTGTGTCCAGTGTCATCCTAGAGGGTAACACAGTAGGACAGTGTCCCTGTGTCCAGTGTCATACTAGAGTGTAACACATCAGGATAATGTCACTGTGTCCAGTGTCATCAGCAGGATAGTGTCTTTGTGTCCAGTGTCATCTAGTGATCGGAGTACCTGCAACTGCCTTTGGTTTTATTAACTTATCTCATTGCTGAATTAGATTTTCACTTGTGCTTTATTCTGATGATTGTGTACATTGGATGTTTGCATTAGTATGTTTGCTAATTAACAAGACATTATTGGTAACTTTGTATAATTATTAATTAAGCAATTATTGTACTGTGATGATAACACAAATCTTGTGTTTGTTGATTCTTGGCAATTTTTCTCAGTGGTTCCCCTTAAGCTCTGTCCAATAGGTCTAACTGAGTTAACATATTTAAACATTAAAAAAACAGATTTTCATTTCTTCCAGTACAGTCAAATTCTTTACATTCAGTCTCTATTTTGTGGAACTGTTTCAAACAATGTTTGCAATGCTTTCCCTTTTAAATATTTTCATACTGGGTTACAGAACCATAGCTATGTCACTGGTGATTGCCCCTTTAAATCTTTCCATACGGGGTTATAGACCCATAGCTATGTCAGCTGTTGATAGACATTTTAAATCTTTCCATACCGGGTTACAGAACCATGGCTAGGTCAGCTGGTGATTGCCCTTTTAAATCCTTTCGTATTAAGTTACAGAACCATGGCTAGGTCAGCTGGTACCCGGTACAGTTCCCCCAAACTGGAACTCCCCTCAACTTAAACTTGAAGAGAAAAAAAATACTAGAAATGTATCAAGCAATTTGATTTGCTACAGTTAAATCAGCACAAATGCCATATTAGTATTCCTGCATTCATTTATAAAGCCACAATATGCTTGCTACTTCACAGGTTCATAGGTGTTTACTAGACTAACAACCAGAAGGGCCTTTTTAAGCCTAGCCATTCATCCCAAATCTCTTGACAAGTTCTGATACCCTTGATGAGTGTAAGCAGGGTTTGGAAGATGAAACATTTACATGCAGGGGTCTGGGAGATGAACCGTTTTCAAGTTGCCTGTGTCTATTAGAGACACAGGTGCCATAAATCAGCACAGACAGTGCTGTACTATCACACCATTGGCACCAGCCAGGTGTATCCCTAGCACCTTAGACACAGGTGCCATAAATCAGCACAGACAGTGCTGTACTATTACACCATTGGCACCTGCCAGGTGTATCCCTAGCACCGTAGACACAGGTGCCATAAATCAGCACAGACAGTGCTGTACTATCACACCATTGGCACCTGCCAGGTGTATCCCTAGCACCTTAGGCACAGGTGCCATAAATCAGCACAGACAGTGCTGTACTATCACACCATTGGCACCTGACAGGTGTATCCCTAGCACCTTAGACACAGGTGCCATAAATCAGCACAGACAGTGCTGTACTATCACACCATTGGCACCTGCCAGGTGTATCCCTAGCACCTTATTTTGCTCTACCCTATTCAAGGCTCTGTTGTGTTAGCAAGTGTGATTTGACAGCATTGATTTGTGATTTTTGCTAACTTATGTAGCCTAGGTCCTGTTCACATGCAGTCCTTCCTGTTTCTTAGTTAACAATTACAGGACAGAGTTTGTGAGTTTTTTGGTGCTGTTTATGTGCAGTCCTTACCACTTCTTAGGTAATAATTACAGGGCAGTGTTTGTGAATTTTAGGTCCTGTTCACGTGCAGTCCTTATTGTTTCTTAGGTAACAATTACAGGACAGAGTTTATTTCTGATTTTTGCTGACGTATGTAGCCTAGGTCCTGTTCGCTTGCAGTCCTTATGTTTTCTTAGGTAACAATTACAGGACAGAATTTATTTGTGATTTTTGCTGACATATGTAGCCTAGGTCCGTTTCATGTGCAGTCCTTATTGCTTCTTAGGTAACACCACCAGGGGCAACAATATTCTAGACCTAGTCATTACCAACACGAGTGACCGGTGTTCCACACCTGAAGTCAACTCCTCGTTGGTCAGATCCGACAATAAGCTTATCACCCTAGATAGCCACATCCCACCCCACCCCTCATTAAGGAAACAACGGTAAAAAATTTCTCCAAAGCCAACTTCATGCTTCTTAAGACAGAAGTGAACTTCATGACACCCATGCAGATGGACAATACAGGTACGACTGCTGAATCCTACACAAATGCACTCTATAAGCACTTACATGCGTGCATGGATCGTGCTATCCCAAACAGAACCAAGACACTATCCTCCAAAAAAAGGAAGCCATGGTCCCCTGCCATAAACAAGCTCAACAACAGAATGAAGAAACTTGCAAAAGAGAGTAAAATCCCATGAGTGGAGGAGTTCCCTGGTCAGCCTCAGTAAGAAGCTGAGATCCATTATAAGATCCTCCAAAGCTAGCTATGGAAACAAAATTGCCACTAGGGACAACCACAAAGCATTCTATAGCTATGTCAAGAATCTCAATGGCAACACCCAGATCTGCTCTGAGTTACAGCACAATGGCACGAAAATTACAGAATCAACTGATATTGCCAACATCCTGGCAGACAGGTTCAGTGCTAACTTTACCCCTCTCTCACCCCCTAAAGGGCCCATATCTATACAGGAAGAATGCAGAGTCCCTGTAATCACAACTACACAGGTAAAAGCTGCACTCTCTAAAGCCAAAAACACAGCATCTATGGGACCAGACAACATCCCAGGCTGCGTTTTACACGAACATCAGAACAAACTGGCTCCCCACCTAAGTACCATGTTCAATCATAGCCTCATGTCAGGCTTTGTGCCCACTGAATGGTGCACAGCAATAGTTATCCCACTCCACAAAGGGGGAGCCACCACTGATCCCTGGAACTATCGCCCTATTAGCCTGACGAGCCTGGTCTGTAAGGCCATGGAACGTATCATCATGGAATTCATAAACAAAGACATTGGTAACCTCCAAACTCTGGACCCCACCCAGTTCGGGTTTGTGAAAGGCAGATCATGCCTCCTAAACCTAATCGACTTCTTTGTGGCAGACTCCAATGCCGTAGACGAGGGTAAGGTGGTTCACACAGCCTATCTTGATCTCACCAAGGCTTTCCACACCATCTCCCATTCTAAAATTATAGCTAAACTCACTAAACTAGGTATAAATCCCTACGTAACAAGCTGGGTTGTCAATTGGCTCACTGACCGAGCCCATACTGTAAAAGTTGCAGACTCTAAATCTGACTTCAAACTAGTGACAAGTGGAGTACCACAGGGTTCAGTCCTGGGACCTATCCTGTTTGGTATCTACTTCTCTGAAGTACAGGCTAACACAGAAGTCCTCTGGCTGACGAAGTTCACAGATGACTGCAAACTAGGATCCAGAGTCGAGTCACCAAATGATGTGGACATCCTACAGAAGGGCCTCACTGAGACAGATGCCTGGTGTCAGAACTATGGCCTCAAGCTCAATGCCAAAAAGTGCATTGTCATTCCCTTTGGTAAAAACTCTTTACCCATGAACTACCACATAGGTGACAGTCTACTTAACGCTGAATGTGTGATAAGAGACCTTGGGACCCAGGTGGACAGTAGTCTCGCCTTTGATAATCACATCACACAGTAGTCAGGAAATCCTTCTACATGGCACACCTCATCACAAAAGGGTTCTCATCCAGTTAAAAAGAGGTCATTGTTCCCCTCTACTCGACACTCATTAGACCCAGTATAGAGTACAAAGCCCCTTTTGGAATGCATCTCACAAGACATCTGCAGCAGCTGGAAAGGCCACAGAAGTATCCCACAAAGAGGATTACTGGCCTCAAACAGATCCCCTACACGGACCGTCTCAAAAAACTCCAGCTTTACTCCATAGCATATCACCTACTCCGAGATGATCTCTGCCTAACATATAAAGCTATGTCAAACACAGAGGAGTTAGACATGCTACACTTAAAGAAATCACAATCCCTCCAAGCTACACACTCTAGGGACCTAAACCTTGACAACACAATAAACAGGATAGGCTGGAGGGATAGATTCCTGTCCCAGATACTTCCCATACTCTGGAACAAGCTACCCATCCATGTCAAGCAAAGTTCCGCATTAGCACTCTTCAAGAATAATCTTGATGAGTGGATGGGAAATAGGAAATATACCCTGGGGATCACTTCTGTGGCTCTGCTCAACAGGGGCACAGGAAAATAACTTTCTTGGGTGGCATAAGCCAGGGAACCTTGTAGGCTAGGCTTACTTAGCCTTGGGCCAATAGCCTAGTACCTATCTATGAATGGATCACCTTCATTTGCCTGAAAGCTCATTTGCCCGACACTCATTTTTCCCAGACCAAATGACTGAAAGCTCATTTGCCTGAAAGCTCATTTGCCCGAAAGCTCATTTGACCGACAAGTAGTATTAGCAAGAAAATGGGATATGCCCCCCTCCCCACTGTAGTGCGACCCTGGAGTTAGAATATATAGGTAGCTTCCTTTCATATGATATTGTTACCTTTTGATGTAATATTGCTTAGTAACAGGAAAGTAAGTGGGGGGCTTCACCCCCCACACCCCTGCTGGGGCTGTGCTCCCACACCCTACCTGTATATTCTAACTCCAGGGTCGCACTACAGTGGGGAGGGGGGCAATCCCATTTTCTTGCTAATACTACTTGTTGGTCAAATGACCTTTCGGGCAAATGAGCTTTCAGGCAAATGAGCTTTCAGTCATTTGGCCTGGGAAAAATGAGTGTCGGGCAAATGAGCTTTCAGGCAAATGAAGGTGATCCCTATGAACCTATGAACCTATGAACAATCACAGGACAGAGTTTATTTGTGACTTTTGCTGAAGTATGTAGCTTAGGTCCTTTTCACGTGCAGTCCTTACTGTTTCTTAGGTAACAATTACAGGACAGAGTGTATTTGTGATGTATCCTAGGTCCTGTTCATGTGCGCCCTTACCGTTTCTTCAGTAATAATTACAGTACAGCTTTTATTTGTGATTTTTTGGTACTGTTTATGTGCAGTCCTCAGTGTTTCTTAGGTAGTAATTACATGACAACTTTTATTTGTGAGTTTTAGGTCCTGTTCGTGTGCAGTTCTTACCATTACTGAGGTAATAATTACTCTTACTACCTTCCACTGCAGCCAGACAGGTTGTGATTAACATGTCATCAACTATGTTATTCACAAATGGATCTCACATGGTCGTTCCTGCTGTTAGGAAGTCTGTCTGCTGACTGACATTCAGATACATAAATAGAAGTTATGTTCTTACCATAACGTTCCATGTTAGTTGTCTTCTTCTCGCCTTCTTTCTTGCTGGATGGTTCGGAGCCGATCCTCGGCTCCGACTCGGCCACTCTAAAAGCTCGAGAGTTGGATCCACCGGCTCGAGGCTCCCCTTATATCCCACAATGCTAGGCGGTAATACCTCAGATCTCGTTTGTAAGCTAGGCCCAGCCAGGAAAAAATCCAGAAACACTGGAAAGGGGAAACCCACCTCTATAAGATGACAGAAGGAAGGTGACCTACAACCTGATGAGGGAATATATACATAACACAGTATATACATATACAAATAGAGGTGGTAGGAAAAAAGGGTCACAATCAAACTCCTCTAGGTCTGTCCAGGCTAGGGGGAAGGAGGGTGGGACACAAGAAAGAAGGCGAGAAGAAGACAACTAACATGGAACGTTATGGTAAGAACATAACTTCTATATGTTAAGTTGTCCATCTCGCCTTCATTCTTGCTGGATGGGACCACGTCCTTAGCACCTTGTCCCGGGTGGCCTATCGGAACAGACTCTTGAGTACAGTGGAACCAAAGTTAGCTCTGTGTCTAGAAGCTAAGTCCAATTTATAATGAGAAATGAAAGTGTGAGGAGTAGCCCATGTAGCTGCCGCACAAATCGTATCAATAGGCAGCCTGTCTTGGAAAGCTATAGAAGTGGCCAAAGCTCTAGTTGAATGAGCCTTAGGTTTGTTTGGTAACTTTTGATGCCTAATCTCATACACAAAAGAAATCAAGGATGTAAGCCATCTGGAGAGTGATACTTTCAAACTGGAAGGGCCTTTCTGCCTTCTGCATAAGAAACAAACAGTTGGTCAGCCTTTCTGGTCTGTTTGGTCCTATCCAAATAATACCTTAATTGTCGATGAACATCTAGCCAATGTAATTTTTGTTCAGATCTGTTAGAATAGTTAGGAAAAAACACAGGAAGGTCAATGTTTTGATTTAGGTTTGCCTGAGAGGCTACTTTGGGTAAGAAGGATGGGTTGGTCCGTAAGGATACCCTATCCTTATGAAACAAAAGATAAGGGGATCGACTGCAGAGTGCATGAAGCTCCAAGAGTCTTCTAGCCGAAGTAATGGCTACCAAAAAGAGTGTCTTCCAGGATAGCAATTTCATTGAACACGAAGCTGCAGGTTCAAAAAGGGGAAGAATCAAAGATGTGAGAAGTAAGTTAAGGTCCCAAGAAGGAGGAGGATTTCTGATAGGAGGCTTGAGAAGAAAAACTCCCTTCAAAAAAGCTTTGCAAAGCTTGTGAGACATGATGGCAGAATCTGAGATTCCAACATGAAAGTTAGAAATAGCTGCCAATTGAACCTTAAGAGTAGAAGGAGATGAACCTGCGTGGAATAGTTCGGCTAAGAAATCAAGGACCGATTGAATGGGAGCAGTGAAAGGATCTATGTCCCTTCCTTGTGCCCAATAGGAGAAACGTTTCCACTTACTAAGATAAATCTTCCGAGTGGAGGATTTATGGAAGCTATTAAAATATCTCGAACTGAGTGAGATATTAGAGGAAGCCTGGCTAGGGTTGGAATTGGAGGAACCAAGCAGTGAGGTTCAGAGAGGGAGGGAGCGATGTAACTGACCCGACTGATGGGTCAAAAGATCTGGAACTAGGTCCAGATGCCAGGGTTGCTCCAACAGAAAATGGTGCAGAAAGGGGAACCAAACCTGTCGAGGCCAGTAAGGGCAATGAGGATCAAGGAAGCTTTCTGAGCGATGGCTTTCTGTATCACTTGAGAAATTAGTGGGAAGGAGGAAATGCATACAGAAGTCCCCGGGCCAAACTTGGACTAGAGCGCCTCTGCTGGGATGGCCTGGTAGAGGAAAGAGGGTGAAATAATCTTTGCACTTGCTGTTTTGGGAGTAGCAAAAGGTCGCAGCAAGGCTGGCCCCACTTCAGAAAAACTTTTCCAAGACTGAATCTTTCAGAGACCACTCGTGAGGCATGCGAATAGGTCTGCTCAATTTGTCCGCAATGAGATTGACTTCCGGGATGTGCGTTGCTATCAGAAACCGCTGAGAAGAAATCGCCCATTGCCACAGTCTGAGTGCCTCGACATAGGGGTAGGATCTCGTTCCGCCTTGTTTGTTGATATACCACACTACAGACATGTTGTCCGTCTGGATTGCTATCGTTCCCATCGGAAGAGAGTCTTGAAGGGCTTGCAACGCTAAAAGCACTGCTCTCATCTCTAGAACATTTATATGCAAGTGGCGTCAAGGTTGCCATATGCCCTGGACTTTCCTGCCCTGATAATGCCCCCCCCACCCGATCAGGAAGGCGTCCGTTGTCAGAGTAGCAACCGGAGGGGGAGGGACAAAGGGTCTTCCTAAGAAGAGCTGGGGGGAAGAAATCCACCAAAGAAGATGATTCCTGCATGCTTGCGTTATCACAATGGTGTGGGACATCGGAAGTTGTTGGTATGACCATTGTGTGATGAGCATCCATTGTAAGATTCTCATGTGAAATCTGGCTAATAGAAGTAGAGGGATAGCAGCCGCCATAATCCCCAGTACTTTTAGGACTAATCTGACTTTGATTCTATTGCTGTGGAAAACAAGAGAGACTAGTTTGTGTATGTCTGCTATCCTTTGGTCTGTGAGTCTCGCAGACATGCTGACTGTGTCTAGATTTGCGCCTATGAAGGTAATAGCACGACAAGGTGACAAAACAGACTTTTCGCAATTTATTGAGATACCTAGCTTCAAATATGAAAAGTGTAGTCTCTGGCAAGTAGTAGAAGATGCTTGGTGGGAGCTGTAAGGAGCCAGTCGCCTATATGGAAACACCTGGAATCCTTGACGCCTCAGGTGAGAGGCAACCACTGCCATGCATTTGGTAAACACCGGGGCTGTGGTGAGTCCAAAGGGCAGGGCTCTGAATTGAAAGTGACTGGTTCCCAGCCTGAAGCGGAGGAATCTCCTGAGCGCCTGTTCATTTTATATGATAGTACGCATCCTGAGGTCTATAGAGCACATCCAGTTTTCCTTTCCCAATAGGGTAGGATGGATTGCAACGTGACCATCCGAAATCTTGTTTTCTTGACAGACTTTTTCAAGATGCAGAGATGCAAAATGGGCCTCCAGTCCCCTGTTTTCTTTGGAACCAAAAAGAATTTGGAGTAGATTCCGATCCTTGCTGGTCTGTTGGAACTGGCTGAATGGCTCTTTTTGCAAGCAACTTTGATATTTCTAATGCTGCTTGGTCCCTTTGAGCGGGTGGAACATCTGGAAGGGACTTTTTGATTGATTTGGAATGCGAAGAACGGAATGGAATAGCCTTCGAAATGATGGACTGTACCCACTTGTCTTGAGTTAGAGATCGCCAGGCTTCTGGGTACAGTGATATCTTCCCGACTGCCTCCGAAGGTGGACAGTCGGGCAACACCTCAGGGATGCTGAAAAGGCTTATCGGAAAAGGTTTCTCGATTGCCCTGGTTCTGTGGACCCCCCCTGCCTCTAGGGCGGCGTCACCATTATTGTTCCCCCCTCTGCCTCTAGAGGGGAACCGACTCTGTGCGTCAGGCAAAGCCCCTTGAGATTGCTTGCGGAACCACATCTTTCCACTTTTCTGGCCCTTGGGGTAAGGCCTAGAAGGAGTAGAAAAACGGACTCCGACGGCAGAAAGAGTTTTGCCATCCATCTCGCACCTTGTCATGGTTTCTTTCACTTGAGGACCAAAAAGCGACGATCCGTCAAGCGGGGAATTAGTGAAAGACGTCTTAAAGGGGTCCGCAAAATTGCATAGCCGCATCCAGGCATGCCGGCGTAAGGCCACACCTGTACCTGCGGCTCTGTTCGCTCCATCAGCCGCATATGAAAGAAGGCGCATGGAGAAGTTAGCTATCGAATTGAGGGTTGCCAGCTGAGTGTTCATCTTATCCTGAAAACCCGCAGCTGTTGGATCCTTTAACATCTCACTCGCTTCCTTGATCAAGTCTCTTTGAAGACGAGTGAAATGACAGAGGTAGTTCAGCGAACACATTGAAAAGGTCGCTGATGAAAACATCCGCTTCCCGTACCTGTCCATAGACCTAGATTCCTTGTTAGGGGGATGGACAGGCACTGAAGGATCAGCTAGTTCCTTCTTGGTGGCAGCAGCTACCACCATAGCATCCACAGAAACTCCTTTAGTCAAAAATTGTTTGTCTGCTGGTGCTGTAATAAACTTTGAAGGTCTCCTGGGAGTGGGGTCCACAGAGTCAGGAGCCGTCCAAGCCTTTTTTGCTACCACCTGCATAAGGGGGTCAAAGGGGACACCCAGGAGGTGGAAGGGCAAGAGCCGAATGCCTCAAGATACACAGATTCATCCTCTGAAGGGTTAAGGGCTGGCCAATTCCCCCTCTGTTTTAAGATCTCCAGGATGTCTGCAAAGGAGACATCTTCAGAGGGGGAACGGGGGGAACCTTCAGAATCCTCTAAATCCGTGTCAGAGGTGACAGACTCAGGTGAGTCTATGTGCTTCCTCTTGCACTTTCTCTTCCTAGGGGGCTCTCCTGCCAATTCAGGAGAGGCCTCGGAAGAGGATGAGATCCCCACAGGGGATTCTTGAGGAGCTGGCTCTCTGCAGTCTGGGATGAGGGAGTGAGTAGAAATTACCTGAGGTACCGAGGAGGGAGGGGCGGATGGAGCCGACTGTGGAGTTGAACCAGGTTCCAACACACTCCGCATGACCTCGAAAGCACCCCTGTCAGGCAGAGCCAGAGGTCTCCACTCCGAAAAGCTGAAAACCTCCCTCGGCACCGACAGTGATGGCTCCGAGGCCAATGTCGGAGCCGAACTCACCAGCGCCAAAGCACCAAGAGGGAGAGCGGGGTCGGACAAGGGTCCGATGCCACTCACCCCCTCGGAGCCGACGAGGGAAGTCCGGCGCCGAGATTCCTCAAAAGAAGAAAATGGAGCAGACGACGGCGCCGAAGACAATTGTATCGGCTCCGACGCTGCCACAGTCTTGGGTCCGAAACACCCCGGCTCCGAACTCAAAGGAGTCAGAGGAGGAATATTTTGAGAAATAGGATTAAGCATCGACTGCTGAGTCGGGCTCTGAAGCATTTGGGCCAGTGCCTCGGACTTAAGAAGTCGACTCACTACCCTCTGAAGGTCATGGTCCAAAAGTCTCGACGACCTAGAGGAGTGAGATCTATGGCTCCATTCAGACAGCAAGGGTGATGCTGGAGCCAAATGAACGGAGCCAAGAGACGGTGACCTAGACCTTTTCCTAGCTGTCGGTTCCGATAATCGGACCCAACTCAGTGATTTCCAACACCTCGGCTCCGGCCGGAGCAGAGGGAACCGAAGAAATAAGAGTTCGAGTCTCATCGGCTCCAGCCGGAGCCGATGTTGTAGCAGACTTCGAAGCCTTAGGTGTCGACTCAGAAGCTGGAGCCGACGACCTAGAAGGCTTGGAGGGTTTGCCTGAAGAAAGAGTCGGGGGACCCTCAGGCTTTAATAAGCCTCGTAATATAAGCTTATTTTTTCTTTCCGGCAGGACTCTAGGGCTGAAGCCATGGCATACAGCACAAGAGTCCTGCAGGTGTAAAGGTCCCAGACAGTACACACAAGAAGTGTGACCGTCTGTCAGAGACATTTTCTGACGAGTCACACTTCTTGAAGCCTGAGACCTTTGAATCCTTAGACATTTTCAAGAAAAAATGTGTAATCACCACACAAACACAAACACACCGATTACACTATCCACTAAGGTTTAACTAAAATTAAACTAATAAGTTTAGTTAGTTTAGTTTTTTTTTTTTTTTTACCCTACAAAAAACACATACACTCCACTATGAAAGGGGATGGAAGGGCCTGAAGGCCTAAGGAAAGAACGTATAAGTTCTTGAGGAAAAAAGGGTGGATAAACAGGTAGGAAAGGGTCAAAATCCACTCAACTAAGGGAATAATGAGTAAAAACTGAATTAAAGGGGCTTAAATTAACTATTAGACTAATCTAAATGAACTGACCTGAAGCCGGTAGAAACAACACACCTCGATCGCTGTAGCGGCAAACGAGATCTGAGGTATTACCGCCTAGCATTGTGGGATATAAGGGGACCCTCGAGCCAGTGGAACCAACTCTCGAGCTTTTAGAGTGGCCGAGTCGGAGCCGAGGATCGGCTCCGAACCATCCAGCAAGAATGAAGGCGAGATGGACAACTTAACATTCATTATTTTGAGGACAACTTGTGATGTGTACTGCATTCTGGCTGCTTTTTTTCCAGTCTATAAAGAGAAAAGGGATGTAACTTAGAACAGAACCTTGTCCACTGAATGTTCACGTGCTTCCAGTTTTCCACTGTGGGTACCCACTATTCTGTATACCACAAATATCTATAGTTCTGGTCTTCTGTTTTCAAACCTTCTTACCATCATCTTTGTGTGTTTATAATCTCCTAAAGGCAGCTTTTCTAGTTAAACTACTTACCTACCTATCTACCTACCTACCTTCCTACCTACTTACTGTGTTATATGAGCACAGCTACAACAGAATTTCTACCCTGTCTGGCAACAGCAATTGTAGTGTGATCTAGGAATCTTCCTTTCTGTTTCTTATCAACAAACCTCAGTCGGACTCTAACTACACATTTTTTCCTGATTTCACTTCATATGTCCACTCATCTGTACTTCTTACTTCTCTGTACAAACTGCATGTGTATATTTCTTTTAAATCTTCACCCTGCTCAAGCTACATGAGAATAAATGGAAACATAATTTTACTTTTTATTGAATCTTAAATGTTTGCTGCTGGTTGTTGCTACATAGGGTTGACAGCTTTCTTTGTGGCTAAAACCGGACTAAGGTTACGCCCCTTGCATCACCCATAACTCCGCCCATTCCCCCCTCTCCCATCCATGCCCCACCCATTTTGTGACCTCATCATGACACCAGTTGATGGGAACGCCCTCTTTTTCTGTTCTGGATGCCTGCTTTCAGCCGATTTCTCCCCAGTTGCCATAAACACTGTTAAAAACTCTCACTCTGCATACTGTCTTGTGCTTTATTCTACAGTGATTACAGATATTTGGATTTAATTTAAAACCTTTATTTCAAATTTTATAGCACAAACTACTGATACACATATGCTAAACAAAGCAATACAGTCTCACAATAAAAACAGACATAGCATTAAAACTACTCTGCCTTTAAATCTCACATTCATCTAAACAACATTGCACACTGTTTTCCCAAGTTTGGGATGATAACATTTTAAAATGTTCTAAGAAATGACAGTATTAACAACAATCATATCTTACATCAATAACAGACCTGAAAATGTATAGCATGGTCTGAAAATACATGTTTAGTATAAAACAATACATAATGACACAGTTGGTCTTGCAGCTTTTGAAAAATGAACCTATGCCTTTTATAGAAAGCTACAGAGCATATGCTTAATGTGGACAACTAACGGATGGTCAGAAACTAGCAGGGTCATCAGTTTACACACCTTTGCTATACCAATCTCAGCTCCGAAATGAGGGACAAGAGCAAACAAAGGCACAAAAAACTGCTCTTGTACATTTAGAAAGCTGCTAGAGAAATATACTGTGTTAACAGCATTCAGAAAAAAGCATTCTAAGTCTGAAATTCAATTGTCTGTCATTATTTAGTGCAATGCTGTATGCTAAATCAAATCATGTTACTCTAGCAACTTTCAAGGTTTATAAGAGTAATACCACTGTCCTCCTTCCCATTTTCATTTTTTATCTCTAAGTGCACATGCAATGGAAGATCATTCTAGGGGTTTTCTTCATGAATCAAGTGTAATACTGCCATGATCATACTGCCAGAAAATGTCTTAAACCTGCAAGTTATATCTGTTTGTGTTTAAATATTTGTCACCTCAAGCCTTACTCAGACTGCTGTATGTAGGTCATATGGTCTGGCTTCTAGTACACTGCTATACAATCTGAAAGTAAAGCCAATGGAGCTAATAACACAATATGCCATATATCACCTCTAGTTTAAATTTGAAATACTAAAGCTGAGATGTTATAAAGTGTCAGGGGTGATTATATTTAAGTTTAAACTGAACTGAAGCAGATCAAGTTATTTCATAAAACATGGTGCAGCTTAACCTTAAAAAGGCCCATTGATAGGTTTATGGTAGTTGGAAATTATGATTCTAGAAATTCTATTTTTTCCTGACTGCAATCAGAATGCAAGGAAGCTCGGAAAGGCAGAGTAAGCTATATTTCTACATTTCACTCAGGAGGAAGCCATGCATGTTCAGACTCCTTGTTGATTTGTCAGGAAAAAAAACATGCTTTACACAGAACAGACCAAAATATGAGTCAATATCAGAGACATCATTTTGCAGAATCAGGGAAAATTGAGAGCATCTACATGATATATTCCCTAACCCCCCCATACATACCTACACACACACACACACACTACCTTCATTGCTAAAGCTGCTTTCCCGATGCTGGCTTCTGCTGTGCCTTCCCCGTTTGAAGTTAAACACTATCCAAAGTGGAACTGCTGATACTCGCTTAAATGCTGCCACTACGATCAAAGTTGAACTCTTGTTGCTCGCTTGCATTCTGAAAATGCTGCCTTCCTTAAATGCTGGCTTCTGCTTCCCGCTCGCACTACCGGAAGTGAGCTCCTTGAGCTCAATTCCGACAGGCTGGTAGCCCTGAGGGACCTCATGTCATTGCGCACGTGATGACATCAGCATCAGCGCCGCAAAATTTAAAAACAAAACCAAAGTCCGGTTTTGAATGGAATTTCTAACTGGACAACTTTTCAAAAAACCGGACAGTCCGGTCAAAAACCGGACATCTGGCAACCCTATTGCTACAGCCATATTTATTTGCAGCTTGCCTCTTCTATATTAGGTGTATTTTGTCCATAACGATTCCATGCAGTTTATCTTTACTATTCTACTATGGGAACAGTATCCCTCCAAGGATGTGTGCACATTTCAATGTTACCACTTACTATTCTGTTTCTTAGCAACAGCAGTAGTACAACTTTTTAAACTACCAGTTTATTTAATGTTTTGCAGTTGTACGTGCAATATTTAAATTATTTTGTTACTCTTTTATTATTTTTGACAGTTCATCATTAAATTTCACTTTTAAGGGTTAGGACAGCCTCAACCTTAGATATTCTTGTTAGCTTTTTAAGGTGTGTGTGTGTGTGTGTGTGTGTGTGTGTGTGTGTGTGTGTGTGTGTGTGTGTGTGTGTGTGTGTGTGTGAAACAGATCCCCAACCCAACACCCACACTTGCCTCCCACCTATTTGTGCGAAAAGGAAGTGTTATAAGCAGGCTCTATACCCAATGTGCCCAGTCTGCAAAAGACCCATATTCCGCATGGAAATGCACATGTGCCTTTAATTAAATACGCTGACATCTTGAACCTTAACAGTGTTGTAAAGGAGATACCACTATTGTGTCACAGACTGGCACCTGCCACATACTAAATGGAATTTTTACCATCATGTGTAGTTCATAGGTTCATAGGTTAGTACTAGGCTAATTACCCTTGTGGGTCATTTTAAGCCTAGCCAATTACCCCATGTGAGAATCAAACCTTGTGTTTGCCAGGTAAACACCTTAACCATTATGCCATCCTCCCAGAAAGATGTTTGACCATATTAAGCCTTCTACAAGTTGTACACAGGGTTGCACTGCAATAGCAGCACAGCCCTCATCCCCACAGGCCTGCTGTCCACTCACTACTACTTTCTTATGACAGAGCTGCAGTCAGTTATGTCTCCAACATCCATACTGCTCAGAAGGGATGGCATTTTCATCAACTTGAGGTGGTGCTCTCTGCTTGAGATAATATCTAACGTGCAGCAGATACAACTGACAAACTATATGCAATACATAGCATGTCTGACATGGAAGGTAGTGAAGAGATAAAAAGCTTCATAAACCAACAATGTATGATGTCTGTCATGACAGAAATAAACAACAAGGGCTAATACAAATAAATTCATCACCATGTTGATGCTGTTTGTCAGCTGCAACCATGACTTATTACACCAATCTGCAGCTTTGATTCAGCCTGTACCTGAGAGGTCACACATCTGATGGAGAGACATTTCAGTATGTCTGTACAAACATATTGGATGGCCACAGTTTGTGTACTGCATGGCAATATAACAGCCTAACCATGTTGACTTCTCCTGCATCTGGACTTCTACCAGGTTAGCCCAGGTAAAGAAGAATCGGGGGAGGGTCACAAGGTTCCAGCAAGGAGATTATAAGAGGGTGCAACATGCTTGGACAAGTAAAGTGTAAAGTGTATGGTTAAAACAATCTCTGGATAACACGAAAGTGATGTGTATGGTTAAAAAAATGCCTGGACAATACAAAAGTGAAGTGTATGGTTAAAACAATACCAAAGTGAAATGCACATTTAAAATAATGACCGGACAATACCAAGGTGAAGTGTGTAGTTATAACAATGCCTGGACAATAACAAACTGAAGTGTATGGTTAAAACTGTGCTTGGACAATACCAAAGTGAAGTGTATGGTTAAAACAATGCCTGGACAATACCAAAGTGAAGTGTACAGTTAAAACAATGCCTGGACAATACCAAAGTGAAGTGTATGGTTAAAACAATGCCTGGACAATACCAAAGTGAAGTGTATGATTAAATCAATGCCTGGACAATACCAAAGTGAAGTGTACAGTTAAATCAATGCCTGGACAATACCAAAGTGAAGTGTATGATTAAATCAATGCCTGGACAATACCAAAGTGAAGTGTACAGTTAAATCAATGCCTGGACAATACCAAAGTGAAGTGTACAGTTAAATCCATGTACATACTGTGACAGGCCGTATGGGCAGAATGCATCAAGAATAACATGATGCACAGGACTAGGGAATGAAGGGTAACATCCTGGGTATCTAACAGCTGCATGGAACATCCTGGGTATCTGACAGCTGCATGGAACATCCTGGGTATCTAACAGCTGCATGGAACATCCTGGGTATCTGACAGCTGCATGGAACATCCTGGGTATCTAACAGCTGCATGGAACTTCCTGGGTATCTAACTGCTGCATGGAACATCCTGGGTATCTAACAGCTGTATGGAACATCCTGGGTATCTGATAGCTGCATGGAACTTCCTGGGTATCTAACACCTGCATGGAACTTCCTGGGTATCTGACAGCTGCATGGATAGTTGTTTACCAAACTCAAAGAACATTTACAGCACACACCAATAATTAAGGTACACACTGGAACCTTCAAACTCAAGGAGCATATACAGCACACAGCCATAATTAAGGTACATATTAGAATCAAACTCAAGAACATATACAGCACACAGCCATAACTAAGGTACATATTGGAACCTTCAAACTCAAGGAACATATACAGCACACAGCCATAATTAAGGTACATATTAGAATCAAACTCAAAGAACATACACAACACACAGCCATAATTAAGGTACATTTTGGAACCTTCAAACTCAAGGAACATATACAGCACACAGCCATAATTAAGGTACATATTGGAACCTTTAAACTCAATTAAAGTAAATATTGGAACCTTCAAACTCAAAGAACATATACAGCACACAGCCATAATTAAGGTACATATCAGAATCAAACAAAGAACATATACAGCACACTGAAATAATTAAGGTACATATTAGAATCAAACTCAAGTAATATATACGGCAGACAGACATAATTAAGGTACATATTACAATCAAATTAAAAGAACATATACAGAAGACAGCCATAATTAACGTACATATTAAGATCAAACTCAAACAACATCTACAGCTTGTTGTTGTTGTGTCTTTCGGCTTTTCCCGGTTAGGGGTCGCAACAGTGGAACTCCGGACCACTAATGATTGGCAGTAGATTTTTACATGAGTTGCCAGCCCTGACGCACAACCTTCAACGAAGGTACACCCATTCACGGATGTCTCCACACAGAAGGCGATCTAGCTGAGAATCGAACAGGACAACTTCTTACTGTAAGGCAACAATGCTACCGCAGCACCACCACCGCAGTATAAAGAACATCTACAGCACACAGCCATAATTAAGGTACATATTAGAATCAAACTCAAAGAAGATATAGAGCATACAGTCATAACTAAGGTACATATTGGAACCTTCAAATTCAAGGAACATATACAGCACACAGCCATAATTAAGGTACATATTAGAATCAAACTCAAGGAACATATATAGCACACAGCCATAATTAAGGTACATATTAGACTCAAACTCAAAGAACATACACAGCACAGCCATAATTAAGGTACATATTAGAATCAAACTCAAGTAATATATACAGTAGACAGACATAATTAAGGTACATATTAGAATCAAATCCAAAGAACATATACAGAAGACAGCCATAATTAAGGTACATATTAGAATCAAATCCAAAGAACATACACAGAAGACAGCCATAATTAACGTACATATTAGGATCAAACTCAAAGAACATATATAGCACACAGCCATAATTAAAGTACATATTGGAACCTTCAAACTCAAAGAACATATACAGCAGGCAGTCATAATTAAGGTACATATTGGAACCTTCAAACTCAAGGAACATATACAGCACACAGCCATAATTAAGGTACATGTTAGAATCAAACTCAAAGAACATATACAGCACACAGCCTATCAAACAAAGAACATATACAGCACACTGAAATAATTAAGGTACATGTTAGAATCAAACTCAAGTAATATATACGACAGACATAATTAAGGTACATATTAGAATCAAATCCAAAGAACATATACAGAAGACAGCCATAATTAACTTACATATTAGGATCAAACTCAAAGAACATCTACAGCACACAGCCATAATTAAGATACATATTAGAATCAAACTCAAAGAACATATATAACCCACAGTAATAATTAAGGTACATATTGGAACCTTCAAACTCAAGGAACATATACAGTACACAGCCATAATTAAGGTAAATATTAGAATCAAACTCAAGTAATATATCCAGCAGACAGACATAATTAAGGTACATATTAGACTCAAACTCAATGAACATACAAAGCACACAGCCATAATTAAGGTACATATTAGAATCAAACTCAAGTAATATATCCAGCAGACAGACATAATTAAGGTACATATTAGAATCAAATCCAAAGAACATATACAGAAGACAGCCATAATTAAGGTACATATTAGAATCAAACTCAAGTAATATATACAGCAGACAGACATAATTAAGGTACATATTAGAATCAAATCCAAAGAACATACACAGAAGACAGCCATAATTAACATACATATTAGGATCAAACTCAAAGAACATCTACAGCAAACAGCCATAATTAAGGTACATATTGGGATCAAACTCAAAGAACATATGCAGCAGAAAGACATAATTAACGTACATATTAGGATCAAACTCAAGGAACACATATAGCACACAGCCATAATTAAGGAACATATTAGAATCAAATCCAAAGAACATACACAGAAGACAGCCATAATTAACGTACATATTAGGATCAAACTCAAAGAACATATACAGCACACAGCCATACAATTAAGGTACATATTGGAACCTTCAAACTGTATACTTCCACAGTGGTGCAGCAGTAGCGTTTTTGCCTCACAGCAAGAGGTTCTCCCGTTCGATTCTTGGCTGGAGTGCAGGGACTGCCTTCTGTGTGGAGTCTGCATGTCCTCCCCGTGGTTGGGTGGGCGTTCGAAAGACATGCATAAATGGGCGTGCCTTTGTTGAAGGTTGAACATCAAGCTGGCACCTCGGCGTTTGTGAAAATCTACTGCCAATCATTAGCGGACTGAGTTCGCTGTGACTCTAACCGAAAAGCTGAAAGACAACAACAACAACATTGGAACCTTCAAACTCAAGGAACATATACAGCAGACAGTCATAATTAAGGTACATATTGGAACCTTCAAACTCAAAGAACATACACAACACACGGCCATAATTAAGGTACATATTGGAACCTTCAAACTCAAGGAACATATACAGCACAAAGCCATAATTAAGGTACATATTGGAACCTTCAAACTCAAAGAACATATACAGCACAAAGCCATAATTAAGGTACATATTGGAACCTTCAGACTCAAGGAACATATACAACACACATCCATAATTAAGGTACATATTATAATCAAACTCAAAGAACATATACAGCAGACAGACATAATTAAGGTACCTATTGGAACCTTCAAACTCAATTAAGGTACATATTGGAACCTTCAAATTCAAAGAACATATACAGCACACAGCCATAATTAAGGTACATATTGGAACCTTCAAACTCAAGGAACTTATACAGCACACGGCCATAATTAAGGTACATATTAGTATCAAACTCAAAGAACATACACAGCACACAGCCATAATTAAGGTACATATTGGGATCAAACTCAAAGGACATATACAGCAGACAGACATAATTAAGGTACATATTAGGATCAAACTCAAGGAACATATACAGCAGACAGACTTAATTAATGTACATATTAGAACCTTCAAACTCAAGGAACATATACAGCACAAGGCCATAATTAAGGTACATATTAGAATCAAACTGAAGGAACATACACAGCACACAGCCATAATTAAGGTACATATTGGGATCAAACTCAAAGGACATATACAGCAGACAGACATAATTAAGGTACATATTAGGATCAAACTCAAGGAACATATACAGCACACAGCCATAATTAAGGTACATATTGGCATCAAACTCAAAGGACATATGCAGCAGACAGACATAATTAAGGTACATAATGGAACCTTCAAACTCAAGGAACATATACAGCACAAAGCCATAATTAAGGTACATATTGGAACCTTCAAACTCAAAGAACATATACAGCACAAAGCCATAATTAAGGTACATAATGGAACCTTCAAACTCAAAGAACATATACAGCACAAAGCCATAATTAAGGTACATATTGGAACCTTCAAACTCAAAGAATATATACAGCAGACAGACATAATTAATGTACATATTAGAACCTTCAAACTCAAGGAACATATACAGCACACGGCCATAATTAAGGTACATATTAGAATCAAACTGAAAGAACATATACAGCATACAGCCCTAATTAAGGTACATAATGGAATCAAACTCAAATAATTAACGTACATGTTACAGAAGAAATTATTTTTGATGAGTTAGAAAGTTTTACAAGATACTGGCAAGATAAAGCATGAATCAACAGATTGTTGCCTGGATCTGTTAGAAAAGGATAGTTTTATAATTACTGCAGTATAATTAAGATGCTAGCATGGAATGTTTCTGGGTTTGCACCCAACAGTACAGAAAGAGAATTTCCCAACATGTATCCAAGCATTTAAAATTACAAGTTTGAAAAAAAACCTGAACTGCAGATTATATAGGTCAGCTGTTCAACATTCTGATAAATGACTGATTTGAATCTAGCAAAAAAAAGACAATTTGGAAAAGAAAAAGAAGGTTAATCATTTAAATTAATGTAGATAAGTGTAATAGCCAAGCTTGATATGTATATTTTAGCTTCTTGCTGAGTTCCTATTCCTTAAATGTCACAGAATAACAAAATGTCACTTCCTGTTTTCAATAGATAATCTATGTGGATTCTGCGTGCACTTCAGCAGTGATTGTTTCTTTGTGTTTGTGCAAACATGGAGTTTATATATTTTGTTCCTTTGTGCATTTGTTTTTGGCGGAGTCATTCTTTAGGTTTTAGTCAGTTGATGTTTAGTAGTTGACCTGTACATTTAGGTGGGGACTTCCTGGAATGGAAAAGGTGAAGGTGCTAAACATTTAAATCTTCTGAAGATTTGTGATGAGGTAGGAATGCAAAAACTAATTGCAAACCAATCAAGGAGGAATCACAAAGCTTAACGCTTTATTTAGAACGACCACCAGACACAAATTCAAACCAAAACACTCCATTTAAAAATACTGAATCAGGAAGTGACACATTCCTGTTTCCTGTTACTGACAGATTGTGTTTAAAAACACATGCAAAATATTTAAAATTGAAAACATCTGAAATTTAAAATCATTTTAAAATAGCAGAAAATAAATTCACTTGTATGGATAAAATCTCAACCACTTAGCCAAAATATGGATGACAGTGAAAAGTTATCGTTAATATTTACAACATACTACCATATAAACTATATGAATGAATGTGTAAAATATATATTCAATTAAACATGGAAAGCATAGAAAAAATACAATGTATAAAATATATGTGAACACGTGTATACTCAATACAGGCTTGATTTAGGTCGTTTTGTTTATATGATGGCCATGCACGACTAGGAAAGAACTACGCACTACCCTTCAAACATACGTGCATCCTAAATAATTCTGCCCTTGAATATCGGTTATGTCTTCCTAAAGGGTCATCTATAAACAATATGGAATCCCTAACTGTTAGGTTGGGTCAAGCCATAAATCACCGAAAGTCTAGTCAGCCGACCGAACCCACTATATGTGTTCAAGATGTTACAAGACACGTTGAACTGCCATATCATAAAAATCATCATATAAACAAAACGACCTAAATCAAGCCTGTATTGAGTATACACGTGTTCACATATATTTTATACATTGTATTTTTTCTATGCTTTCCATGTTTAATTGAATATATATTTTACACATTCATTCATATAGTTTATATGGTAGTATGTTGTAAATATTAACGATAACTTTTCACTGTCATCCATATTTTGGCTAAGTGGTTGAGATTTTATCCATACAAGTGAATTTATTTTCTGCTATTTTAAAATGATTTTAAATTTCAGATGTTTTCAATTTTAAATATTTTGCATGTGTTTTTAAACACAATCTGTCGGTAACAGGAAACAGGAATGTGTCACTTCCTGATTCAGTATTTTTAAATGGAGTGTTTTTGGTTTGAATTTGTGTCTCTGAAGAAGCCACGGTGGTCCGTGGCGAAAACGCTCTTTTGGTTTGTTCTAAATAAAAGCGTTAAGAAGCTTTGTGACTTGGTGGCGTTTTTGACTGCAAACAAGGTTCCTCCTTTGTGTACATGAGGTAGGAATGCAAAAGGAATGGAAACAGTAGAAGAAATTAGAAGTGCAAGAGATGCTGGTAAAATAAAGCCTGCCTTAATCAGCTCCATGTTCTGGCAGTTAGCCCAGAGGATTAAGGCTATGAGTTGTTAAACTGATTCCTGTAGTCCAGGGATGGCTTCCTTCATCATCTACTTGCCTGCTCTGTAATCTTGAGTTTAGTCATATGTCCACACAGTGTGACGGCTGGAAGTCTGGCTATTCTTCTTGGTGGTCTCCTGGAATGTATACCTAGTAATTACCTATGAATTATTAGAGATCAAATTTACAGGACTGGCATGGTGAAAACTACACAGAATATATTAAAAATAACGATAGATATTTGCAAGATTTAAAGGATGATATCCACACAGAAATGTTGGTAAATATAGCAGAGGAACATAGACAATACTGAATAGTGATGACAGACTTCTGACTGACAGCTATTGTACTTATCGAGTGTAAAATGTGTGACGGCAACAGACACTACTTTGTCATTTCTAATCAAGTAGTTACAACTGTGAGTTAAAGGCAGACCCAAAAGATCCGAAGTACCCACTTTATATTAGTATTGATACCCAAGGAAATGCAAGTTAATGTTTGATATAATTAAAATGGATTGATAAAGACAAAAGATTTAGAGGAAAGCTGAACTGTAAATTAATAGCCACCTTGGAAGAGTACCGGCAGATGCAACAAACCAGAACTGCACGTCACTTAACACAAAATCCTTGTAGAATATTTTACTAAGGAAACATAAATGCATAAAGATGAGAAAATAAATAGTAGGAAAGTGTTTAAAAAAAGACTCCCATATTAATAAAATTGAAATGGCCATGAAAAATCATTAAGTTTGAGACAATGAAAGAATCAGCAAAATATTGGAGGAAAAAAATTAGAACCATAAACCTGAGCACTTGAATGTACAGCTGAATAAAGACTCAGAAAACAAAAGACAAATGGCTCACATAGTGTACCAGGCACAAACACTGTAGAAACCACATTCCAAATAATACTCCTCCAGACAAAAAACGTTTTGTTTGCTTGTGCCTTCTACAGTTGTGGAATTTCTAGAATAGTGGAGTATTATTTGGAATGTGGTTTTCTACAGTATTTGCACCTGGTACACTACATGAGCAGTTTGTTTTTTGTTTTTGGAGAAAAATTAGACAATTTACTAAATGCAAAAACAAAAGTGAAGTGGTGCAAAAACAGACCGTGACTGATACTGAGAGATATGAAAGAAAACATTACCTGTACGTTGTGCAGTTAATATCCTACTATATCATTATACATAGAAAATAATACATATAAAATAATTTAAAAATATGAAAACAATAACTATACACACACACACACACACACACACACACACACAGACACACACACACAGACACACACAGACACACACACACACACACACACACACACACACACACACACACACACACACACACACACACACACACACACACACACACACACACACACACACACACACACACACACACACACACACACACACACACACACACACACACACACACACACACACACAGACACACACACACACACGCACACACACACACACGCACACACACACACACACACACACACACACACACACACACACACAGACACACACACAGACACACACACACACACACACACACACACACACACACACACACACATATACATATATCAGTAACTACTAATCAAATAGTAAACAACTATAGATACATATTATATATAATAATGGGTTCTTATTACGTGATCAAAGATGCATTCTGTCGAATGTGTCTTGATCGAACGTAAAACAACGAAAAGTAAAATAGCAAAGAGGCTTTTAAGCAAATTCTTTCCCTGGGAAAGAATTTGCTTGGCCGCTTCCATTACTTTGCTGTTTTCAGCATGGTAGTTCGATCTCGGAGTTGGTATATTTAAGTAGGGGGGTGTGGGGGCACACCCACCCATGTCAGGGGGTGTGGGGATGAAGCCTACCATTTTATGTAATGTTTTAAAGTTTTTTTTTTTTTTGGAACAGCGATTTTTTTCCCTTGGAAAAAAAATCGCTCTTCTGAGGTTTTGACATAATAAGCTTTTGCTTACATGGGGTCAATTCATCATTGTTCACTTTTTTAAGCTTCTGATGATGATGACATAATAGCACAGTCAAAAATCTAAAAAATCAAAAAGCCTCTGTGTCACATGGATGAAGCAATGAATTATATAAAGCTGTAAGAACTCATTAACTATAGATAATTCCCATGAATTATGATGTCAATGCCAGTTTGGTACTACCTACCTGGTATCTTGTGGTTTCTTCCCCTCGATCGCCATAGTAATGTTGGTGCCATTATGGCACTTTATGTATTTCCTGATGCCTAGTGGCCCCCCCCCCAATCCTGTTATGCTATTCTGTGTCTTAGGGCACTTCATGGAGCTTCCCCTGGTATATAGTATATTCCCCTACCTCCGCTCCCCGTTGTAATGTTGTTGGCAGTATGGGATTTTAAACATTAATCCCTGGTGTTTGGTGGTTACCGCATTCTCTTATCTCAGTATTGATGTCTGTGCCATTGGCCCTTTTAAAGTAAACCCTGGTGTCTACTGGTTTCCCCACCCTCATCACTTTCATGTTCAGTGGTTGAACACATCCTTTTGGGGACATCCATACTGATCGACACTGCAGAGAGTTTTCTTTAATTGCTCAGCTAAGTAGGTGCCTTTTGGGAGGTGGTTCTGGGGACAGAACCATGTCTAATTAACATATGTCTCTCCAGTGAAATAGTTCATTAGAATTCAGTGCAGTCATGGGGCCTGGTCTTTGTGGTGCTCCATGTCTTTGTGTGCTTGTTAAATAGCAAAAAAGTGCCATGACATGTATGCAGTACCTTCAGGAATGTAACACACTATTATTTTTTCAAACATTCCACATTCAGTGAAGGGTAGAGTCATGGTGTCCGTGTTTAAAAAAGGGAAATAACAATGACCCTGTCATGTCCTAATTTATATACCTTCTAGCTGCACCATTAATTTTGTTACTACAACTGACATAACAGTTAATTACAGAAATATATCAAATAATATATCAAATAAGGATACTCTAACTGCAGGTTACTTGGGCTGAGGTAAGGTCTATCTTAAATACATATTATCAATTGCAAAGTATAATTGAAAAGTACATTTTCATTCATCAACAAAAGCTATTATGGCCTTTTTGACCCGAAAGAAGCTTATGACACAATAATTAGATGTAAACTATGTGAGATAGCGATGAAGAGGGGTTACAATAATGGTCTGATTCAAACAACTGGAGTTTTATATGGTATAAAGATGGGCTCAAATAATCATTTCAATGAAGAGAAAATTATCCACAATATTTCACATTATTTTCTCCATGACATTTTTGATTTTTATTAATAAAGGATTGGTGAAAACTGCTAAAATTTTCCTAAAACAAACAGCTGTCAGCTATATGGATGATATGGTAATTCTTACTTTATGTTTGCAAGCCTTGAAAAATCAACAATGAAATATAAAAATATAGAATTAGCTATATGGAAGTGTTTGGCTTAACATCACAAGTAAAATAAAGCTGTATATAATCAGGAAAATGAAATTCATATAACAAATGAAACACTGGACAGAATGAATGTAATATTTGGATATTGTCTTCTCAAGTGATTAGAAATGGATGAACCATCTCCATTATCCAAAACTGCAATTCATGCTTTGCACTAGTTCAGCCAGATATCTGGAGGCAATGAGACGAAGACACAAGTTATGTGTTGAGCATAATGCTGGATCTTTTTCATTCCAGTCCATCCCATATGATTGTTGTGTACCAAGCTGCTTGTTGAATCCAATCCAGCCATCTGCTAGTGCTCCTAGACTTCAGTTCCTTCAGATTTTTTTCCCATAATTCCCCTATGAACAGACTACCTCAGATCATGTTTTCTGGCCAGGAAACATTACACAACTGGAGATATAAAAAAAGAATAACTGCCTGGAAGGAGACATCTCCAGAACAGGCTGCAGTTCCCTCAAAAGGTGACAATTTGGTAGGAGGAAGGAGGACGGGATGTCATACTCAATGGAATAGGATGAAAAGGTACATAACATCTGTATCCTACATCATCTGTCTGAACTATGTAATTGCTGGGACAGAATCCCAAGCTGCCAGTTATCTCAGGTGGCATCACTACAGGATGCCTTTCAAAAATGAGGCTCTCTAGAAAGCCCATGATCTAGATGTGATATCCAGTTTGTAATGTTCATCAAAGATACTGACCAAGTAACTGCTGCACGAATGTCATCCACTGAAGAGTTCAGCAGAAACATGGCAGACTGAGATTTTCGTTTGACTGGTGATTTTTTTTCTGAACAGAGGGATAAAAGAAATTCAGTTAGACAGCCATCTGGATAAGGATTGCTTTAAGATTTTCTCACCCATTTTGTTTGGGGCAAGGGAGATAAATAGATGCATATCCTTCCTGAAATGCTTGGTTCTATGGAGATAAAATATGAGTCGCTTATGAACATCTGTTATATGGAACAAATATTTGCCTGTATTGAAATGATAAGAAAAACAATGGGAGATTTGTTGTTTGATTTAGATTGGTCTCTGTCACTATTTTTCAGATAAAGGCAAGGTTGGTTCTCAGAGTGACCCTATCCTTGTGGAATACCAAATATGACAGAGCATTTGATAAAGCTTACTGTTCTGAAATTTATCTGGCTAAAATGATTGCAACCAAGATAATTGTTTCCAGGACAAAAATTTTGATATCTGCAGATAAAGATAGCTCAAACAGAGGACTGATAGAGTTTCTAGGAAAATATTAACGTCACATGGAGAAGCAGGGTCTTTTATGGGAGGACACAGAAAGAATAAACACATAAGAAACACTTTGCAAAGCTTATGTGAAGCCAAGGAATGGTTTTGGATTTGTTATAATTTATTGAAATACCTAAAGATAGGCAGAGCTGAAATATTTTATCTTTGGCTACTTGTAGGGACTCTGGTTATTGCAATGAGGAGCCAACTGTCTAGGTATGGGAATATGCATATCCCTTTGAGTTGTACATCAGTTGCAACTATTACCATGCACTGGGTGAACCCTTGGGGTTCTGTAGTGAGACCGAAGGCCAGGGGCCTGAACTGATAATAATTGGCCCCTAGCCAAAAATATAGAAACTTTCTGGATTCCTTTGTAGTCTTTATAAAAAGATATGTATCCTGGAGATTCTATGCAGCATATCCAGTAGCCCCTTTACTCTAAATGGTGTCTTTTTTGTGTGGAGGTTTAGGCCACTGAGATGAAAAACTGGCCTGAGGTTCTTGTTTTAATTGGCACTTAAAATAATCTGGAATAGCATCCTGATCCTTTCTGGTCTGGTGGAACCCACTGAAATATTATTTTTTGTGGGAGGATGGAAACCTCTTGTTGTATCACTTTGATGTGATTGGATGGAACATCTGGAAGTGGTTGTAGCTGTAACTAAGGGGGAAGGAATGAGCAAAATAAAATCCTATACCCTCCAAATATTATCTTTCTCATTCATTTGCCCTGCATAATAGCCATCCACACAGCTGCGTGGAGAAACAGGTGGTCCCAACTGCCTCCAGAGATGGACAATCAGGTAATCCTTCAGGAACACTGAGATTATTTGCTGGAAAAGTACCTCAGGAATTACTGATTTTGTGGGCCCCAAAGAACTTCTAACTGGCATATAAGGATTGGCTCTGTCAAGGCCACCTCTGTCTAAAGTTGAATCAAAGGACTGATGATGGGGTTTCTGAAACAACTGATTTGGATCACTTCTAGTTCCTGTTAAAGGATTGTTCTGGTTTCTCAAATCTAACAACTATGGCAGACAACCTCCTGTTCACACTTTATCAGTCTGTCTTTCACCATTGGTCCAAACAGTGAGGAATTGTCAAAGGGGGCACTGGTGAATGAGATGTTAAAGGTCTCCACAAAACCTCATAGTCATAGCCAGGTGTGGCATCTGAGGGTGATGCCTGTGCCTGCTGTTCTAACCACTCCAGATCACATCATGATGCAAACACATAGTGTGTTTAGTAATATTCCACATTGTTCCCATAGTGGTCTCTAGCTGTTTTCTTGAATCCACAGTGGAGGTTTGCTCATATTATTCACAGCTTGTTCCACAAGGTCCCATTTAAAGCAACTCATATGCATGATATAATTTAGTACTGTCAGGACAAAGGAGCCTGCGGTGTAGGCATGCTGTCCTATTTTGTCCAGTGCTGTACACACTTTGCTGTGCAAATGGACAATGGCTGAATCATTAGTCATATCTCTCTTAGTGGCTGTTATGACAGTCACAGAGTCTACCAGAGGACCTTTTAACCAGTGCTGCATATCTTTAGGTGGGCACAGGATTTTCTCTGACTTAGGAAGGATAGCCTTTGTTGTATTCAATTTTTTCCATGCTGTCCTGGTGGCCAAATGAATAAAAGGGTCAGCAGAAGGGACCAGCCATGAGATAAAGAGTGTGATGATGTTTAGCGTTGCCAGCTATGTCAGGAGACATAGGGCAGTGGATGTGTAACATATGCCAGCATAGCTAGCTGGAGTTTTTCAAAGAATTATATGTCAGTTGTATAGCAAACTGATTTGTACAGGTGCTTGCATTAAAAATTTGTGCATAAAGCTGCTTGTGTTAAAAATGTACCAACAGTGGGTCCTGCTTAACAGAAAAGAAATACACCTGTAGGTCAGAATATATTGTAACTGTTGAAATGAATATATTGTAGTGAGGATACTGGAAGGAGGTTAATCTCAGTTCAGCTAACTTTGAAAAATAGTCTGAAATTAAATGGCCTGGTTTAGGCCATAAAGATTGTGTCTTACAGTTCTGACTGTAGCCAGAGACACAATGTCTGTGAAGACCAGGACTAGGAATCCTACTATGTTGTTCTTAGGAGTGGACTAATTGCTATCCTAGAAGGGTGGAAGTTTTTGAAATGGTGTTATAGCTTCCAGATGCAATAACACCTCAGCAAAGTTCTATTGGTGTGTATAGTAACACGTATGTTTAAGATTCTGCCTCATTTTCTAGGAAAGGGGGTAGTGTGGGAACCAGAATTCAAGTGACCATGACTGTGTGTGTGATGTCATTCTGTAATCCAGCACTGAAATGATGTTTTAATACTAGATGAGACAGAAGTCTCAGGGCAGTCTGTTTTTTGAAACCTGACAAAGAAGGATCGCTCAACCACTTCATCTTGCCTTGCTCTAGTACATGAATTAGAGGACAGTAATTCTTTGGATCAGTCATAAAAATATAGTGAGATTAGTTAAGTATTGTTTTTCTGTATCTGTGTGAACCTTTCCATCTGTTTTATTTTTAATATTTCCTGTGATTAAAACTGTAGTCTTTATGGTAAATAGATATTCAATATTTTCATGTTCTTTTTATTCTTTATTATTCAATATATTTAAACTTTTCATTGTGGCTGGTCTTTTAGAGATTATCTTGAGATACTTATATTTATTTGGTGACACTGTAGCTGCTCCTGAAAGCCTTGTTGCACTCGTCAAGCACTACCATTTGTATTAGTATTAATTTTACTTAGTATAATTGGGTACCTTTGTATGAGCCTTAGAGTGGCTGGCTTTGAAGTGTTCATAGGTTCATAGGTAGGTACTAGGCTATCTGCCTGAAGGCATTTATAAGCCTAGCCAGAATGTGTTGGCTTTTGACGCCCCCTTAGATTAGTTTCCTGTGCCTCTGTCCATATCCCTGGGGTAAACTTTCTGTTTCCCATCCATTCATCAAGGTTTCTCTTGAAGAGTGTTAGCGAGGAGCTCTGCCTAATGTAGATTGGAATCTTGTTCCAAAGCGTGGGAAGTCTCTGGGACAGGAATCTATCCCTTGGGCATGTCCTATTCATTGTTGTGGTGAGGTTTAGATCCCTAGAGCATGTGGCTCAAGGGGATAAGGTTTTCTTTATGTGGAGCATGTCCATCAATTCTGGGTTGGACATGGCCTTGTATGTCAGGCAGAGATCACCTCTGAGTAGGAGGTATGCAACTGAGTACAGCAGGAGTTTCCTCAATCGAGCTGCAAAGGGTATCTGTTTGAGGCCAGTGATCCTCTTGGTGAGGTACTTCTGTGGTCTTTCCAGCTGTTGCAGCTGTCTTGTAAGTTACATCCCAAATGGGGCGTTGTACTCTATGATGGGTCTGATGAGGGATGAGTAGAGTGGCAAAATTACATCTTTTGATCTGGATGCGAACCCTTTTGTGATTAGGTGGGCCACATAGAAGGATTTTCTAACCACTTTGGCAATGTGATTATCAAAGGAGAGATTACTATCTACTTGGGTCCCCAGATCCCTTATTACATCTTCCGTATTTAGGGGACTACCACCTATGTGTTAGTTTGTGGGTACTTTGTTTTTTCCAAAGGGGATGACTTTGCACTTTTTGGCATTTAGCTTGAGGCCATGATTTTGACACCAGGTATCCATCTCAGTGAGACCCTTTTGGAGGATGTCTGTGTCAGCCAGAGAGTCAATTATAGCCCCTAGTTTGCAGTCGTCTGCAAACTTGGTCAGCCATAGTCCTCCTGTGTTTGCCTGTACCTCTGAAAAGTATATGCTGAACAGGAGGGGTCCTAGGACTGAGCCCTGGGGAATGCCACTTGTAACCAGTTTGGAGTCAGACCTAGCTCCCGCAACTCTCACCATGTGGGTTCTGTCCATGAGCCAGTTGGCAACCCATCTTGTGATGTAGGGGTTTATGTTCAGGCTGGTGAGCTTGTCTATAATACCAGAATGGGGAATGGTGTTGAAGGCCTTTGTGAGGTCTAGGTAGGCTGTGTGTACCACCTTTCCCACATTTATAGCCTTGGTAACTGTCGAAGTCCACCAGGTTCAGGAGGCATGATCTACCCTTAACAAAGCCGAACTGGGTAGGGTCCAGTGTTTGGAGGTTCCCAATCTCTCTGTTAATGAGTTCCATGATGATGTGCTCCATAGCCTTGCAGACCAAGCTAGTGAGGTTTACAGGGAGATAGTTTTGGGGGTCTGTTGTGGCTCCACCTTTGTGGAGTGGAATAACCATTGCTGTGCACCACTCTATGGCTATGTAGCCTGTGGAGAGGCTGAGTTTGAACAGTGTGTTTAGGTGACGGGTTATTTCATCTTTGAGCTCATGTAGGACACAGCCTGGGACAGCGTCCGGTCCCACTGATGCTGTGTTAGTGTCTGTGATTTCAGGGGGTCTACATTCTTCTGGTATGGTTATGGGCCCTTTTGGGGGTGGTGGGGGGATGAAGTTTGCATTGAAACTGTCTGCCAGGATGTTGGCAATATCGGTCGGTTCAGTGTATTTTGTGCCATTCTGCACTAACTCCAAGCAGATCTAAGCATTACCACTTAGATTCTTGACATAGCTAAAGAATGTCTTGTGGTTATCCTTGGAGTCCTTGGCAATTTTTCTTTCTAAGCTCGCCCTGGATGATTTTATGAGGGATCATAGTTTCTTGCTGATACTGATCACAGATGTCTTCCCTTCTTGGGATTTTACTCTTTTCTGTACTAGTTTCCTCCTTCTATTGTAGAGCTTGTTTATGGCAGGGGTCCACTAGGCTGGTTTCCTTTCCTTGGAGGAGTGAGTCTTGGTTTTGCTTGGGATAGCATGATCCATGCATTCTTGTAGGTGCCCATAGAATGCATTAGTAAAGGATTTTGCAGCTTGGACAGCATTATCCTTTAGCATGGGGGCTTTGAAACTTTCCACCGGGGTCTTAAGTAACATGAAGTTTGCTTTTGAAAAGTTTTTCATGGTGGTTTCCTTGTCCGGGGGTGGGGGTAATGTGGATATCCAAAGTGATTTGTTTATGGTCAGATCTAACCAGCGAGGGATTGACCTCCGGTGTGGAACAACGGTCGCCCATGTTGGTGATGACCAGGTCCAATATGTTGTCACCTTTGGTGGGAGTGCTGACCAGTTGATCCAGTGTATTTGAGTTTATAAATTCTAGGAAATGTTGGGCAACGGAGTTAGTACTTGAGTAGTTCTCCAAGTTAATGTTTGAGTAATTGAAATCGTCCAATATTAGGGTGTTTGGTAGGACCTTTATGTTTCCCAGTGTTTCCAGAAATGCGAATGGGGGTCCTGGGACATGGTGGGTGATCTGTAGCAAGCTACAATTTGAATTGCAGTTTTGCCCATTGTTAGTTGCACGTGGATGATCTCTGAAGCATCGTGCTGTGCCACTAACCTGGAGGTGTGGATATCCTTGATGAATATGGATACGCCCCCATCTTTTGTATTTTGGTCTGGGTTCTGTGGCCAAAATGCATGGTATGAGTTGTAAACTGGTAGTGCTGGAGTGCTCTCTGGAGCCTTAAACCAGGTTTCTGTTACTGCACAGATATCGATTTTCTCCATACTGAAGAATGCCTCAAGTGCGTGCATTTTGAGGTTTAGACTTCTGGCATTGTGTAGCATTACCCTCAGTTTTTTGTTACTTGTGCTATTTTACAGCAATGGGTTTGTCTTTTGAGCCTTGCCTAAGCAAGAGCCTTGGCCAGTATTCGAAAGCCTAAGGGTGATAGGTTCAAGCTGTCTCTAGCGAAGCAGCATGGCTTGTCGAGCATGTCATCCCAGGTGGACACACACTGGATCCCCTTTGAATGACACTAGAAACTTAGCCAATTGTTGAAATTGATAATTTTTTCTTTATGAACAACAAACAAACAAGCCACTGGGAAAGGAATAAATCCAGATACAGAGCAAAAAAACAAGTCCAATGTAAAAAACAGTATCTGGAATGCACGACTTACAACACAAACTAAAGATACGAACTGCAACGTAGACCAATAAAAATGAATGTATTTATTCAAACGGAATTAGCGCTTTCACAGTTGTATTCCAACACTGCTTCATCAGATGTTAAAAAGAAAAAAGACCACTTCCTATATACTACTATCTGACCAATCAAATCACATATCATGCCATACCTCTCAAACAAATTAAAACACAATACTATATTTTATATTATAAGTTGTACAACTTCTAACTAAAATGAAATAAACTTACATAAATACATATAAAACATATATTAGAAATATGTACAAAAACTCTCTCTGTCTCTCTCTCTCTCTATATATATATATATATATATATATATATATACACACACACACACACACACACACACACACACACACACACACACACACACACACACACAAATAAATAATGTCAAAGTATATACAAAACTTCATCTAAACAATCTCCTTGCTTTAAGGACAGGTTTCAATGGAACCTGACCATTCAAGCCTGTCCCCTTGTAAGACTGCATCCTAAGGATCCATGTTGACTCCACCCTTTCAGTATGATTACGAATGTCTCCCATACTTAGAGACTCATGTACCTTATCGATAACTTGAAACTTAAATGTATGATGTTCACCTTCTGACATGATGTGCTTGGCCAATGTGTTATTCTTATAATTAATTCTAATAGAATAGGTATGCTCCCTTATTCTATCCTTAAACCTAGGATTACACTTCCCTACATAAAACGAGGAACATACAATGCAGTGTGCCAAATAGATCACGTCCTTGGTGTTGCAATCAGCACATACTCGAAAACAGAACCTACGTCCATCATTGGGGCTGACAAAACTATTATCAGTCTCATTGCAGTCACAGAAATTACAATTACCACAGGGGACAGTACCCCAGACATTTGGACTCCTATCTATATGTCTATTATTATCTGGGTAACATAACATTTGTTTCAAATTCCTCTTATTTTTACACCTAAACTTAGGTCTTTCCCCAACTATTCCTTTAATCTTATCATCAGTAAGAAGTATAGGCCAATGTTTCTTAAAAATCTCAGTTATTGCCTTAGTATCACTATTAAATTGTAATGTGACAGTCAATGAATCAGACGGTTTACTTCTGGCTCCTGAAGTATCAGTAGCTGCACTAAAGTATGGTTTTGCTCTACTCCCCCTCAACTCAGCCCCAGCATGCACACCCAACTCAATTTTTCTCTTTCTATAACCTCTCCTACTAAAGTGTGTCCCCAAACTTACACTCTTTTCTTCAAATCTTTGGTCATCATTATTTAGGTGGGATACTCTCATCCCTTGCCCTTTCACTATATTGTGAAAAATGTGAGGTGGGTGCATGCTAGTTCGATGGAGAAATGAATTCCTATAGCATTCTTCCCTAAATAAATTTGTGCTAAAAATTCCATCAATATCTCTGTCCACCGTGACATCCAAGAAGTCCACAGTAGATCTAAAATACTTAAAAGTAAACTTCAAAATATTTGTAGGCCCATGTAAGTATTCTATGAATCTAACAAGATCTATTTCATTACCACTCCATAACATCTAAACATCATCTACAAAATGGTTGTAAAAGCTGATCAAGCTAAGGAATTCATGCCCTTGGAGGACGAACATGTCCTCCCAATATGCCAACACTATGTTGGCGTAGCTATTGGCACAAGATGTGCCCATAGCTACGCCCAAGGTTTGGGTACAATAACAATCATCGAAAATAAACACATTATTTTCAAGGATGGTCTCCATAAGTAGACAAATCAGTCTATTTTATTGCCATCATAGCCACTATGCAGAGATAAGTATTTACTCACATATTCAATACCTAACTCATTAGGTATGACGGTAAACAAGGATTGAATATCCATGGTCACCATCATACAATCAGAAGATGTTGTATTCTGCTCTAAATGTGAATACAGGTTCTGTAGAAAATGTTTAGAATCTCGCAGGACTACATTAGACTTATCCAAAACGGGTCTCAACTGCTTCTCCACAAAAATTGAGCAAGGTTCTGTAGCCCACCCAGCACCTGCTACTATCAGTCTGAAAGAGGGAGACACAGGGTCCTTATGGATCTTTGGAAGGCCATGAAAACTAGGAATGCAGGGTGATTCAACAATTAAATACTGAGCCAATTCAATATTAATACACTTAATAATCGACTTAAAGTTGTTTAATAGAAACTTGATGCTCAAGTTGATTTTTCCTGAAACTGCTAGTAATGTTATTCGGAATTTTAACAAGCATAGCAGTTTTGAACCTCAAAATTATCCTTTAGTTGAAGCATTCTCTAGGATGTGTGAGGATGACATCAGAGCTTTGATAGATAATACTAATAGGTGTTGTGGTTTTAATAATTTATCTTTGGATGAGAAAGCAGCCCTGAATGGGCTTATGAAAAAATGAGAACATAGTTATTCGCCCTGCGGACAAAGGCGGGGCAATTGTTGTTATGGAGAGGAGTTTTTACTTTGACAGTATTAATAACATGTTAGATGATATTTCTACTTATGCTAGAATTACTGTCAAACAAGTACATGATATTATTGCTAGTGTGAAAAATACAGTGAATGATTGTGTATTTAATGAATGTATTAGGGCAGAATCCAGCCTCTCCTCCCACAAGAGTGCAGACCACAAACCTTCTTAATGTAGAATAACTGGCCTGAAGCACAAGTGCTTAAACCAGAACTAATACAGTTTTAGAATAGCAGACACTGAGCCTTCAATCAGCAATGCCCAGCTTAGAAGGATGTGAGCTACCTGTCCTGCCACAACAGTGCAGACCACAAACCTTCTTAATGTAACACAACCTGTATGAAGCCAAAGTGCTTAAACCAAAAGACTTAGAATAAAAGTTACAATTTAATCAGGCTACTACCAAGCAGTAATAAATGCAGCAGAATAAATAAAACTGAATACCTTTAAGAAGAGGGAAAAGCAAAATAAAGTAGGAGGAAACACAAATACAGTAAAAGCAGATGAATAAAGTGCAATTTTTTTTTTGTTAGTAAAGTGCAAGGAAAGAGGAAGGAAGAACCTAAGTGGGTTGGCCTTCTCAAATCTTATCTCTGTATTAAGTAGAGTGAACACTAGACTTAGAATATGATCTCACTGTACTCGGTTAAGTGAGCAAATGAGATGGACCGAGGAGGAGTGTTCAAATACAGACATACAGGAGGGGTGGGCAATTCCACAGCCACCAACACTAACACCAAGACAAGAACAGAGAGGGTGGGTGGGGAACTAACTGCAGAGAGACACACAGCACACTATTCAATGAAACAATTAGGTAACAGAAAAAAATGAAATACAGTACTTTTAAAACTGCAAGTTTGTACTTAACAGAAGACTAAAATACAGTACTGCAACTTTGCACTTAACTTCAGCTTCTAATGCCGGTGATTGTAGCCAACCAAGTCTCTCAGAAATTGAGCATAAAATGAATTCTCTAACTTTGTGGCTAGCACTTAAAGTACAGAGGAAGCCCTCTAGGCTAACAGTTAAATATCAGATAACAAAGAAGTGAGAAGACCACCACCCCCTCTTATAGCAGAGAGACACACAGCACACTATTCAATTAAACAATTAGGTAACAGAAAAAATGAAATACAGTACTTTTAAAACTGCAAGTTTGCACTTAACAGAAGACTAAAATACAATACTGTAAGTTTGCATTTAACTTGAACTCCCCTGAACACAGAAGAAGTTATTAGGGACCTGGGAACCCAGGTTGACAGTAGCCTTTCATTCGACACTCATATTGCTAAAGTAGTTAGGAAGACCTTCTACATTGCCCACCTTATCATGAAGGGATTCACATCTAGATCAAGGGAAGTCATAGTCTCCCTATACTCATCACTCATCAGACCAATGATCGAGTACAATGCCCCATTCGGAATGTATCTGACCCGACACTTGCAGTAGCTGGAGAGGCCACAAAAGTTCTTCACCAAAAGGATAAAGGGTCTCAAAAATCTGTCTTATGCTGCACGACTGAAAGAACTCCAGTTATATTCAGTTGCGCATCGCTTACTCAGAGGTGACCTATGCCCGACATACAAGGCCATGTCAAACCCAGATTTGATGAATATGCTTCATCTCAAAAAATCTAGATCCCTCAGAGCCACAAGGGCGGGTGACTTAAACCTCGACACGGTTATTAATAGGACGTGCTGGAGGGATAGATTCATCACCCAAAGACTCCCTATGCTGTGGAACAAAATCCTGGATTATGTGAGGCAGAGCACCTCGCTGGCCTTGTTCAAGAGGAATCTTGACCAATGGATGGGAGATCGCAGATACACCCCAGGGGTTACCTCAGTGTCACTGCTCGACAGAGGCACAGCTAAATAATGAGCATAGTTTCTCCAAACTAAGGGGTGGCGTAAGCCACAAAACTATGGCTAGGCTTATAAATGCCCTCGGGCAGATAGCCTAGTATGAACCTATGAACCTATGAACTTCAGCTTCTAATGAAGGTGATTGTAGCCAACCAAGTCTCTCAGAAATTGAGGATAAAATGAATTATAAAATGTTATATCTTTATAAATTGGCTGTGTAATCTCCAGAGACTGGTATCTGTCAAAGAAATTATGTTTATCCTGCAAGTTTCTATGTTTTGCAAAGCACTGTCATTAAATGGTCAGCAATTAGCAGCAGTTATTAGCTAATATTAAAGTTTCACAGTTTCATATGTTGTATGTCACCTGCATTTTTAATTGTCTGGATATTTCATGCATTAGTTAATGTAGAAAAGCTTATTTATTAAAACAGAAACAGTAGTAAAATGTTTAACATAAAGATTCCTGCTGAAGGTATAAGCTGTTAGCTTTCGCATACCTGGTCTCTAATCCATCAATATATTCTTTCTTCTTCTTTCGACTTTCCTGTGCTGACTGCTTGTTCCGGATCTTACGTCTGATTTTCTTCAGAATGCGCTCTTCATACTGGAAACAACATAACTGAAATTCAGATGAGTTGCCAAAAACTGGTTGTGAGACATTATCAGAAAGTAGAACTTTAACCATTCACTTTTCATGGTCTGGTTATAAGCTAAGATGACACACATGTAAAAGGTGAGAGTGGGATTTCTACATTCGTTTACATTTTACTTATTTTGTTTTGGACTTGCACAACCTTTAGAGTAGGAAAACATTTGAATTTTCTGTCATGTCTGCTTACTGCTTTTCTAAGCTTTGTGTTTTTCTGCAGCATGTCAAACATGTCTTCATAATAGACCAGATCTGAGTGCCTTGAATGTTCCCAGGCTTGTTCAGACAGTTTAATTTACTTACAAGCTTGTTCATTTGTTACACATTCCAAGTTATGACTTAGATCAGGTTAGTGTGAGTATACAAAGAATATGGCTGTTTGTATTTTCAAATACTAAAAAAGTAGACACCAATACATTTTCTAAGCGAATACATGAAATATACAACAGTGCAACGGTACACTTACAACTTGCAGATAAATCATTACAAATCCATCTTGCTACATAAATTACAGAGCGTGTATATAAAATAAATGACAACACCATGTTTGTTACTCTAAAGGTAGCAGACTCAATGGAAATTATGTGGAATAGACTATCCATTCATAGAACTTGGTTTACAGCTGGCAAACTGTGCCCAAAATGAAGACACATTGTCTGCTTTTAAATGTTTTCATGTATAAGAACATTCTTCTGGGAGGATAAACTAGTTGTGGGCTTAAAACTAGCATTCCCACACAAAAGCATAGCTGACTGAACCAGTATCCAGTGCTGGTACCATTAACCAGTAACTCCCATAACTCTCAACTCTCCCTGATGCTTACTGATGTCCCTGATTTTGACTCAGATTTTAGCTCTGACCCCTTAATTCCTCCTAAAACTGGTAGCTTTTGGAGAAAAGGTGATGAATCACACAATAAATAATGGCAACAACTAGAGTTAATATACTTATTTTACTGTAGAAATGTGTAGTAATTCACATTCTTCTATTCTGTCAACATCTCAGCTTGATAGTACTAATATTTTAAAAAGTGTCCCTGATCGTCCCTAGATTTGTCCCTGATTCTGTTAAGATCTGTTCCTGAATCAGTTGAGAGCTATGCCCCCCCCCCCCAGTTCTTCAAGTAAAGAAACAAAAAAAAAAAACACTTTACTGTATTACATTGATGAGTTATTACAGTCAAATCCACCCCCCCCCCTTCTGCTGAAGAGACAAAATGGATGTTCCTTCTACTGGCACAGCAACCACACAATCAAATGCATGACATGTACAGCCAATCAGGTCCCACTCCTATACCCTGTCCCCGACCCTTCTCAACATACCTTATTAAAAAATCTTCTTTTAAACTGTAGTAAATTGCTTGTTACAAATCTAACAAACAATTGCTACAGTTTATATCCTGCCTGCACCAAGAGCTCGGGTTTTGGTTATTAAAAAAAATTCTTTGTTTACTCTGTGGCAAACAGTAGGTACAATTTATACCCTGCCTGCATGGATCATTGCAGTGCTCAGGTTTTAGCATAAAAAAGATTTTTTTTACTTAACTGTAACAAACTGTTTTAAAAGCCAGATCAGGAGCAGCTGATTTTGCCCTCCTAACACTTTGCACCCAAGGCAGTTGCCCCACTCACCCTGTGCCCACATTTCCTGCTGCCAATATCCAAAGGACAAAAGGCATGAATGAGGGTGCTGAAAGCAGAAAATGCAAGTTATCGAAAGGCAGGGAGTATAGTATATAAGATGATGTTCCTTAACGGAGGAAGAAATAAAACAGACACAAAGCAGACCAGGACAAAACAAATGTCAATAAAGCAGAACAGAAGCTGACAACCAAAGCCTTTTATCTACAGATTTGGAAATAAAATCTTATCATCTTTCCAAAAAGGTACAAGTCAGAAATATGGAAGGTAGCTAAATTACACTGAAGAAATAAACTTCCCTGTTAAGAACCTCCAAGCCTGTCAAGTGTTAAGGACTTTATCAATGTGGTCTGTGCTTGCTTACTACATTTTTAGCAAAATCCTCCATCCTCCCTGGCAGTGTTGTTGCATCTATGGAAAGCTTTATGTCATTACATTTTGAGGACTGTCCTGTTAGATAGGTGTCCTTTCTGGACAAGGATCAGGGAGAAAAGCTCCACCATTACAATATAATAGTTGTAAAATTAACAAGAATATAAAGTTAACATGGCATTAAAATTATCACACAGAGTAAAGTATTAACATATATAGTGATGACAGCCACAAAAGTATCTAGATGTTACTTCATATCATCTACAAAGTATATTAAATACATATCACAACATTTATACAGTTTATATACATAAAATAATAGCTGCATTGCACTTTACACAGTATTGTCTGAAGATGTAAAGCCCAGAGTGAAAGTGCTTACCAGAAGGAAAACTGAAATGAATACTCTGTGCAGTGAAAAGAAAAGACGGATTTGGCAAGTCATATGGTAGACAGCATTGTGAGATATTGAAAGAGCATAACGGGATGCTTTCAGTTATTGACATATATGGTCCCACTGGGTTTCTATGAATTGTTTTAGAACATATTTCATGCTGCCAGATATTGATCCTTGACTGACTGCAGGTAGTATGTGAAATAATGACATTTCCAAAAGTATGCTTGCATTTGACATATAATAATATGCTAGCATCTAATTGTGTTAATAATATGCTACCATCTAATTGTGGTAATAATATGCTGGCATTTAATTGTGGTAATAATATGCTAGCATCTAATTGTGGTAATAATATGCTGGCATTTAATTGTGGTAATAATATGCTAGCATCTAATTGTGGTAATAATATGCTACCATCTAATTGTGGTAATAATATGCTAGCATCTAATTGTGGTAATAATATGCTAGCATCTAATTGTGGTAATAATATGCTAGCATCTAATTGTGATAATAATATGCTAGCATCTAATTGTGGTAATAATATGCTAGCATCTAATTGTGGTAATAATATGCTAGCATCTAATTGCGGTAATAATATGCTAGCATCTAATTGTGGTAATAATATGCTAGCATCTAATTGCAGTAATAATATGCTAGCATCTAATTGTGGTAATAATATGCTAGCATCTAATTGTGGTAATAATATGCTAGCATCTAATTGTGGTAATAATATGCTAGCATCTAATTGCGGTAATAATATGCTAGCATCTAATTGTGGTATACCACACAGATGGAATTAGTTGTAGACTGGCAAAGAAGCTTAAGATGTTATTTAACAGAAGGTGGAGTAATGTCATTTACTTGACAGAGGAAAGCAGTAATACTTATTTTTCTTATGTCTACTAAATTTAGTTGTTATCTTGGAGGTCATTTCTTGTTTGTGCTACAGATTAACATCACAGTTTGAAACCAGAATATAGAGATATAACAGGAGTCTGGGCACAGTAGTGAAATTAGGTAATGTCTATCTGCTTAAATCCTTGAGTAAGTAATTTACTCTAGAAAGATGACCTTGATGTTTAAAATTTTATGCTTAAGATTAATATGAATTTCAGGTCAGAGCCCAACAGTATGTCAAACTATTTAAAGCTGGTTACTTGCACTATAATATTCTCAGTAGAAATAATTAAGACTTGTGAGCTAGATAGGTTCACAAGTCAGTGATAGACTAACTTCCCTTCTGGACCATTTTAAGCCTAATCTTATATCCCATTTGAGAATCAAATCCCACACCTTGCATTTGAAAGGCAAACACTTTAACCATTACGACAAACCCGACCCCACCCAATTTTTTTGAGCAACACAATTTTAGTTTTCTCAGCAGCAAGGTTTTAGTTTTATCTTTAATTAGTATGAATCTAGATAGTTGCAGCAATTTAAAAAGGTTTTGAAAATACTTTACTAGATTTGGTCCTGAATGATTGCTTTAGCAGATCACGAGTAACATATTTGCATTGCGTTAATTTAACTTTAACATACAGCATATTAACTGCATGTTGTGTTAGTTTTAAACCTCAATAGTACCATCACATTGTGTTAGTTTAAACCTCCACAGCACAGTTACATTGTGTTCTTTAGTTTTAAACCTCCATAGCACTGTCACATTGTGTTGTTTAGTTTTAAACCTCCATAGCACTGTCACATTGTGCTAGTTTAGTTTTAAACCTCCATAACACCATCACATTGTGTTGTTTAGTTTTAAACCTCCATAGCACCGTCACATTGTGCTAGTTTAGTTTTAAACCTCCATAGCACCGTTACATTGTGTTGTTTAGTTTTAAACCTCCATAACACCATCACATTGTGTTATTTAGTTTTAAACCTCCATAGCACCGTCACATTGTGTTGTTTAGTTTTAAACCTCCATAGCACCATCACATTGTGTTGTTTAGTTTTAAACCTCCATAGCACCGTTATATTGTGTCAGTTTAGTTTTAAACCTCCATAGCACCGTCACATTGTGTTAGTTAAGTTTTAAACCTGCATAGCACAGTCACATTGTGTTAGTTTAAGCCCCCAAAGCACCTTCATATTGTATTAATTTAGTTTAGTTTTAAACCACCATAGTACCACTCATACTGTATTACCAAAGTTTTGAAGGTATCTCATTGTACATTCATGTTGTATGTTAGTTTACCATTAACGCCACACCATAGTACATGTACTATTAGTTTAGGTTAAAACTTCAAAGTACATTGTAGTAGTTTAGATTTAAACCTCCATAGTGGCTTTATCTTGTGTCACTTTTGGTTTAAACCACCACATTGCTTTCCTATGTGGTTCCTATGTGGTTGATACATTCTGAGAGCAGTAGCAGGGCTAGAGCAGTCCTTTAAAGAGCTGGATAATTGTTTTCCCAATGGAAAACACAGAATCCCTTTTTGTGGTAATCAGAACTTTAAAAATGTTTGTATGCCCGTGGTAAAACAGTCCTAAGATTATCAAAGGATTGCTGTCAGTATCCTTTGCTTTGTGCAAGTCAAAGGAACATAACCTCCCATTAAGTTAATTTATAATTATATGGATAAATGTAAACAAGGTAGTATCTACTCCATGGCTTGGAGAGAAACCCTGTTCTGTTGCATATAGAAACAGTGGTTTGTTGGGTATTGCAAAACCTGTTTATGAACTTTTCCTGGCAGTTGCTCATGAGAAAACGAGCCTGTGTTAGTAACTGTACACACTGAACTTCCACCTCTGCGAAAGGATTATGATTAATGCCTTTGTCCAGTTAGATGTTAAACATTTCAGAGATACTTCTGTTTACAATTTCCACCTCTGCGAAAGGATTATGATTAATGCCTTTGTCCAGTTAGATGTTAAACATTTCAGAGATACTTCTGTTTACAATTTCCACCTCTGCGAAAGGATTATGATTAATGCCTTTGTCCAGTTAGATGTTAAACATTTCAGAGATACTTCTGTTTACAATTTCCACCTCTGAGAAAGGATTATGATTAATGCCTTTGTCCAGTTAGATGTTAAACATTTCAGAGATACTTCTGTTTACAATTTCCACCTCTGCGAAAGGATTATGATTAATGCCTTTGTCCAGTTAGATGTTAAACATTTCAGAGATACTTCTGTTTACAATTTCCACCTCTGCAAAAGGATTATGATTAATGCCTTTGTCCAGTTAGATGTTAAACATTTCAGAGATACTTCTGTTTACAAAACAAGTGACAATGTTAATATATAACTTGGTACGACTTTACGAAAGCTTGGAGGAAATGAGTCACAGGCTACAGGATTCTGGGGATGCTTTTTTTTCTTCATCATTGACTATGCATAGTGGATGTTTTATCTTACAGTTTAATTAGCCTTTTGTCAATATTATGATATGCCAGCATGGTATCCCATTCCTCTGTTAGATCTGATTATGTTTTCCTTTCTCACTACTTTTTCCTTTACTGGCTACTGCCGTGACCTCCTTTTCTTTAACAATTTAAATCACAATGTCTCCACTCCCCTCCATCATGTGCCAAACAGATTACGTACTTCAGCTGCAATGGCAATGCCTGAAAAGTAACACACAGTAAAGAAAATCTGGGAAATAGGAAGAGAAAGAAATTTTTCTGTGCTACAAAATGTAGAAACCTGAGATAAATTTCAGGTTGGATACAGGGTGAGAGTACAAAAACCATGATAAAACCTGTATCCAAAAACTGAATTAGTTTGTAAAGCATCTGGATCAATGTCATGTGCTGTTTGTGGAGAAAAATGAAAGCCTTATAGAATGAACTGATAACATTTGTGTAAAGTAAATGTATCAAAGCTGAAGGCGTATGAAGATGAGCAATCCTGTCACAAGAAAGTAGAAACACTGAAAACTGTAATAGCCAGAGTTGCAGAGAAAGACTCCTGAAATTGTGCCACTAATTGAAGCTGTGTTGCATTAAGAACTGCTCCTAAATGAAGATCAAATGCCCAGTACAAATTATCCTGTTAAATTCTTTAGATATGGAAGTCCAACGGAGAAAGCATACAAGTGCATGGATTGTCTGGAAACTGATGCTGATTTTTAAAGACTTAAAAGTTAATCTGTATTTATTATTTTGTGCCTATTCATGTCTTTCTGTTTATATTACCTTCTTGTATGGACTGTTGTAATATCTATTGTACCTGGTTTCAGGACACATTTTTGTTCTAATTGTTTTCTGATATGTGGCCCCAATCATGACTGAAAAGGGCCCACGAACCAGAACCAGCTCACTTACCCAGTTAATAAAATGAAATAAATAAATAAATCATTAAATGAATCTCTTGTTAGCTTCTCAAGCAGGAACATTTCAGGCACAGAAGTTCAAACAGAACTGGATCAGGTACTGTCTTATATACCATGCACAGGTGACTGCTTAGTCAGGTGATACCGGACAAACAGAAAGTAATGGCAGCTCGTCAAGCTTTTCTGAAGACTTACGTTCATTGCTGTGGTTTTTCACATTGTTTGAGTGGCTTGCTAGAAGGCTAAGACATTCAGAGTTTAAAACAATTCATCATATGTTTAACACTAACAGTGTGTCCGCATCATCTCTTGCATTGATATAAACACATACATCATGTGGGGTTTGGTGACAGGAATAATAATAAACCACCTTTTCTAAATGTTACTTGTTTGATAAGCTAGTTAACCTATAAGTCATAACTGTATATTTTCTTTTAGGTTCATAGGTAAGTACTAGGCCAGCTGCCCTTGTGGGCCATTTTAAGCATAGCCAAGTTCCCTTTTTAAGCTTTAAATAAACTACCCCATTTGGTTACAGTTTGGCCTTACCCATCCTATGGTCAATAACTGTATATTACCCCTGATAAGAATAACTAGGATCATACCATGATTATTTCAGGGGACCCATGCATGGGATAAAGCATTTAGGAGCTGCATGAGTTCATCAGTAGTACGGGGGCAGTCCTGGGGTAAATTTGATGTTTCTCAGCCATGTTGATCTAAGTTACATACAGACAAGGATGAACTTTGTTTTATGTGAATGAGGAGTCTGTTCCACAGCAGTGGTATCCTCTGACAGATATACCTATCCCTTTGAACTGTTTTGATGATATCGCAGATGAGGTTCAGATCGCTAGACCGAGTATTTCTGATACCATTTGACTTGCTGATGTGCAGTAAATCCATCAGTAATGGGTCAGAGGATGCCGTGTATGCCAGACACAGGTCACATCTTAGCAGTCTGTAGGATACAGACTATAGTGTCAGGGCTTTGAGTTGGTCCTCACAGGACATGTTGTTTAGGACTTGTATACTTTTAGTTAGGTATTTCTTTTGGCGTTCCATTTATTGCATGTACAGTTGTGAATTTGTACAGGGATCCAGTTTGTAACTGTAATTTAAGGGCTTTACACCCTGAACTAGAGGATGAAACTTATTAAAGGCTCACAGCCTTCTCCGTTTTTATTTCATCATTTGCCTGTCAACATATGTCATTAAACTGTATTTTAATGTATTATGTCATTTCCTTATGCATTTCGAAAGTTACTATTTGAGGGCTACAACATGCCAATTAGTTTAACGAGCTTCAAAACTTGAGTGTCAGCAATATTTTACTGACAATTATTAAAAGTTAACTGATTCACGGAGTTACACTGTCATTAGCCTTTCTTTGCTGGGCAGTAATGTTTGTTGACACTTAGGGAACTATATGTAGAATTTTTCAGAAGAATACACTATATTTGTACACTGCTGGTTATTATGTATTCTAATTACTAGTCAGCTAAGACACCTACTCTTAGCATAGAGGTTTGGAAGTAAAGCATGTAGGTTTCCAACACCATGATATAGCAGGTTACTAAGAGACACAGATTTGTTCTGTCACTTATTGTTTCGCTTATCAGTAAGCTTAACGTTTACTTTGACTTACAATGTATCATTAGTAAATAAAGGAAAATGATGCCAACTAAATGTTTCATTATATTTTATGTGTTAAATAAATAAAGCATGCAGTGTAGTACTAGAGGAGGAACATACATTCAGGTAGACTGAGGCAGGTTAGTAACTAGATGATGTTAGTTTATTCACGCAAGCATAATTTGTGATTCATATTGTTAGCTATTTCTGATGATGACATTATTTAAACACAGCCAGAACAGACTGTGATAAGACAAGATATGATGTGCGATGTCTTACTTTGGTGAGAGGTAGCTGACTTGGGAGACTGACTCCCTCCTTGGCCAACAATTTCTTTTCATCTTCTGTTAAGATCAGTTCTTGGAAATGCTGTGTTTGCTGACACTGCTGAGTCTGCAGACAGGAAAGAGAAAATATAATAATAAAACCTGATACACCAGAGTATGAACTGCAACTGAAATATTTACTTAAATAAGTGGCTTGTAACTACACAGAGCAGACACACAAAAATAACTGCATGCATAACTGTACACAGTAAGACATACTTTTGTAAATACCAGCCATTAAAGGGCAAAGGACTATCTGGCTGAGTAAACATACCTGTCATGTGATGCTTTAATACCACTGACATTACTTTATCTCCAGCTAGTTACCGTACGTTTCTCATCTACTAAATACATACAAATGGATAGAAAAGTAAGTGTAGGTTACAACAAATCCCTATAAAGTGAAAACCCCCATCAACCAAATATGTGGGATTTCATATAAAAGGGCACTTCACAATCATGTTTTGTAAACCTCTATACACAGCATTTTCTATTATTCAATTTATAACTTTTATATAATTCACATTATCACTATGTCTCTTTGGAACTTAGGACTCGTATAAAATAAGCATCTAAGAAAATAAAACATAATAAGATTGCTTGCAGTTTGACAAACTGCAGAGTGATATGCATTCTGTAAAAACATTTAAGACAAAGTTGCAAATCTTCATTTTCCAGAGTAAACACAGGGTCACAAGTATGTTACTTGTCATTAGCCCGTGGGGAAAGTTTAATATGTTCTAAAAGTAGATCTCACACACTTATTCATGATACTCTATATTTAATAAATATGTACTACAGGAGAAGTACTTTCATACCACATGCAAAAACTATTTCACAGTATCACAGGATTTTTCTAGGCTAATGGCCATAGAAACTTTTTAAGCCTGGCCAATCACGCCCCAGTTTTTCCATTTATCAATACTCACAAGGTAGAATGGCTTTGGTATATGCCTGTGCCTTAGGACATCTACAAACTGCCTCTGTCCATAAGGGCCACAGGTGACAAGCCAGGGTGAATTTTTGAAGTCCCACCCATTTGCCCAAATAGTGTTTGAATAGGTTTAGGGAAGAGCTCTGTTTCACATGAATGGGGAGTCTGTTCCAGAGAAGGGGTAACCTCTGAGACACATACCTGTCTCTCCAACATGTATTGTTTATGTCAAAAACAAGGTTTAGATCCTTAGATTGGGTAATTCTAGTACTATCTGTTTTGTGAATGTATAGCAGATACATCAGAGCTGAACCAGAGAATGTCTTATAGGCTATGTATAGGTTCATAGGTTGGTACTAGGCTATTGGCCCTAGGGCCTATACAAGCCTAGCCATAAAAATTCCCTGGCAATTTCTTCCCACGGTATTTACTTCCCTGGACCCTTGCCTAGCAGGGCGACTGACATGATCCCCAGGGTGAATTTCCTATCTTCCATCCAATCAGCCACTTGTATACAATATGCTGATGACTCCACATTATTATGCTCAGCTATATCCTCCCATGACCTTCACTCTCTCACCAAAAAATATTCAACATAGTTGAACAATGGTTCACTCGGCATTGCCTTCTTTTGAACCAAACTCCTCCCCTTCACACCAACTCAAAAGTCCTCTCCTCTACGTTTCTCTGTGGCATCTACCAATGGCACAATAATATCTCCAGACTTCACCACCAAACTACTAGGGGCACCATCGACAATAACCTGAATTTTGACATCCACATCAACAATACTATAAAGACTGTCAACAAAACAATTGGCACTCCCTATAGGGTTAAATGCTTCCTTTCCCTACTGCTAAAACTACTATCGCTCACACTCACTTGATCTCTACTCTCCTTTATGCCTCACCCATTTTTACTAATCTCTCCAAGAATAATCTCAGCAAACTAGAAATGTCCTATAATAACATTGCTAGATTTGCTACAGGCATCCCATTTTGAACCCACCATTGTATAAACTTAAACCAGCTAGGATGGTTAGAACTTCAACACCTGATTAAATTTCACCAACTAACCATTGCCCACAATATTCTCTCTAAACCTTCCAGCACTCCAAGTTTAAGAAACCTCATTATCCCCTATCAAAATCTGAAGTCCTTACGCTCATCACACAAACTTCTTGTATACACCTTTAAACCTAATAACAGGGCTGGGGACTCTCTCTTCTCTAATACTGTAGGTATTGTCTCCCTAGTGACCTCACCTCACTCACCTCTTTTAAACTTTACCTCAAATCATATTGGCTATGCCCCTGTTCCAACCCAGACTAGTCCTATGCCTCTACAAACTCAACTTACCTATCTAGTCCTTACTATCCTCTGTTACATCTTCCATCTTACTATACTTTTCTTATCTACCTTTTTTTACATTATTTATATCCTCTTTACATACCTTTTGTTAAGTAAATCCATTCTATCATCACTACACATCCAACTTCCTTTTCTCTATTTCCAACCTAACCTGTACTATCTATTCATACTAGTTTTTTAACTCTTAACCTCAGTGTACATCCTTTTAAATCCTCCAGGTTTTTACTGCACTGTACCATTGTTCGATGACTTTTTTACTATGATAATTGCTATTTTTTTATTATTATAATACCTGATGTTTGTGTATTGTTTGTACTTATACTTTTGAAACATGTCTTTGGAGCTTTTCTCCCCAGGCCTCTACTGAAAATGGACATTTATCCAGTTAGACTATCCCGGTCAACAAATGTAAAATAAATAAATAATAATAATAAATAATCAGCAAGGTTCCTTTTGAAGATGGCCAAAGACGCGATCTGTTTGACATGTATGGGCAGTCTATTCCAGAGTCTGTGGAGTCTCTGGGTCAGGAACCTATCCCTCCAACATGTTTTGTTTATTGTGATGACAAGGTTTAGATCCCTGGAGCGTGTGGCTCTGAGGGACTGGGATTTCTTTAAGTGTAGCATGTCTAACAGCTCTGGGTTTGACATGGCCTTGTATGTTAAGCAGAGACTGCCTCTGAGTAGATGATATGTGATAGAGTACAGGTGGAGTTTTTTAGACGGTCAGCATAGGGCATCTACTTTAGGCCTGTGATTCTTTTAGTGAGGTATTTCTGTGGCCTTTCCAGTTGTTGCAGATGTCTTGAGAGGTACATACCAAATGGGGCATTGTATTCTGTAATGGGTCTAATGAGGGATGAGTACAGTGGGACAATAACCTCCATTTTTCTGGATGAAAAGCCCTTAGTGATGACGTGTGCCACATAGAAGGATTTCCTAACTGTTGTGCCAATGTGGTTATTGAGGGTGAGTCCACTGTCCACCTGTGTCCTTAAGTCTCTTATCACACTTTTGGTGTTTAGTGTACTGCCAACTATGTGGTAATTCATGGGTACATTTTTTTTCCCAAAGGGGATAACTATACATTTCTTGGCATTGAGCTTGAGCCCATGGCTCTGGCACCAAGCATCTGTTTCTATAAGGCCTTTTTGTAGAATATCCACATCATTTGGGGATTCAATAATGGCTCCTAGTTTGCAGTCATCTCTGAACTTTGTTACCAGAGTCCCTTAGTTTTGGCCTGTACTTCAGAGATGTAGATGCCAAACAAGAGTGGTCCCAGGACTGTACCCTGAGGTACTCCACTTGACACTTGTCTGGAGCTGGATTTGGAGTCAGCTGCTTTTACAGTGTGGGTTCTGTCAGTAAGCCAGTTGGCAAACCATCGAGTGACATAGGGATTAATGCCCAACTTAGTAAGTTTATCTATGATTCCAGAGTGGTGGATGGTGTTGAAGGCCTTGGCAAGGTCCAGATAGACTGTGTGGACCACCTTACCCTTGTTCACGGCTCTGGAGACTGATTCGAAGAAGTCAATCAGGTTCAGGAGACAAGATCGGCCCTTCCTGAACCCAAATTGCATGGGGTCCAGTGTTTGAAGGTTGCCAATGTCTTTGTTTATAAGTTCCATGATAATATGTTCCATGGCCTTGCAGATCAGGCTCATCAGACTGATGGGGCTGTAGTTCCTGGGATCCAAGGTGGATTCCCCCCTTGTGGAGTGGGACAACTGTAGCTGTGCGCCACTCAGTGGGCATGAAGCCTGAGGTGAGGCTATGATTAAACATGTCACCTGGGTGAGGTGGCAGTTCACTTTGTAGTTTATTATTATTAACACAGCCAGGAAGATCTATACAAATTGTAGAAAGGATGTCGATTGGTCTCACGGATGCTGTATTCTTAGCTTCAGATGGTGTGTAATTTTTTATACCTGTTAAAGAGGAAATACAAGAGAGTATTGGGCAATCTTTCGGTATTGAGATGGGGGTTTTAGGGGGTGAGAGGGGGGTGAAGTTTGCAATATCCTTGGGATCAGTATATTGAATGTCATTCTGTTGTAGCTCAGAGCAGATCTGAGTATTGCTATTTAGATTCTTGACATAGCTATAGAATGCCTTGTGGTTGTCTTTGGAATCTTTGGCAATTTTATTTTCATAACTAGCTTTGGAGGATTTTATGAGGGATCTCAGCTTCTTACTGAGGCTGGTAAGGGAGTTTTTTGTATTCTGGGATTTTCCTCTTTTTGCAACAGTTTCTTCCTTTTGTTGTAAAGTTTGTTTATGGCAGGGGACCACCAGATTGGCTTTCTTTTTTTGAAGGAGAACATCTTGGTTCTATTGGGGATGGCACAATTCATGCATGAGGACTTGGAAACTCGGGTTGATGGTAACTTGAGCTTTGAGTAGTCTATAGGAGACAGAGTACAGGGGTAAGGCTTTCAGGTGGCCCACATAGGACATTTTATTTACACTTGTATTCTTTTATGAAGAATCCTCTGTGGACACTCCAGCTCTTGCAAGTGCCTGGTCAGATACATGCTGAAGGGAGCATTTAACTCAATTACTGGTCTAGTGAGGACCAAGTATAGTGGGACCATGATCTCCTTAGATCTGGATGCCATGCACATACTTATAAGTTGTGCCACGTGGAAGGATTTCCTCACTACCACGGACACATTGTGATCCAAGCTCAAGTTACCATCAACCCGAGTTTCCAAGTCCTTTACCACTGGGTCTTGTCTTAGGGAGGTGCTATCAATGTTGCATTTTGCTGGTGTGGTTGTCTTTCCTTTTTTGGCATTGAGTTTTAGGCCATGGTTCTGACACTAGTTATTTGTCTGTGTCAGACTCTCCTGGAGGATATGTTCATTTTTGGGGGATTCAGTGATTGTACCCAGCTTACAGTCATCAGCGGATTTGGTCAGCCAAAGGCCCTCTGCATTTGCCTTGACTTCAGACAAATATATTCTAAACAGAAGAGATTATAGTACTGAGCCCTGTGGGACACCACTAGTAACAGGCTCTTGGTGGAGGAGGATTCCCCCACCTTAACTTCCTGTGCTCTGTCTATGTACCCTTTTGGCTATCCATCATATGACATAAGGATTTATGCCTAAATCTGTGAGTTTGTATGTAATACCCTAGTGAGGTATTGTGTCAAATGCCTTTTCCAGGTGAAGGTAGGCAATACGTACCAGTTTGCCATCATTCATGGCTGTAGTGACCTTCTCAAAGAAGTCCACCAAGTTTACTAGGCATGACACGACCTTGACAAAACCGAACTGGTGTGGGTCCACAGTTTGAAGGTCTCCTGTCTCTTTGTTTTCTTTCTATGGCTCTCTTTGTTTTCTTTCTATGGCTCTCTTTGTTTTCTTTCTATGGCTCTCTTTGTTTTCTTTCTATGGCTCTGTTTGAAGGTCTCCTGTCTCTTTGTTTTCTTTCTATGGCTCTCTTTGTTTTCTTTCTATGGCTCTCTTTGTTTTCTTTCTATGGCCTTATATAAGACACGTCAGACTTATGGGTCTGTAGTTCCCTGAGTCTGTTGATGGCTTGGCTTTGTGTAGAGGGACGACCATTTTAGTCCATCATTCCCTAGGCATGAAGCCTGTCTCCAGGCTGTGGTTGAAACGAGATTGTAGTTGGCCTGACAGGCCATTTTTCAAGCTATTTAGGAGGCATTCTGGGATATTATCAGGACCCATTGATGCAGTGTGTTTAGCTTTGGACAGTGCAGTGAAAGGACCTGTTCTTTAGAGATAGCTGGGAGAAAAATGGTATTGGATATTTCCTGGTGGAGATCTTGGGGTGATGGGGGTAAAACTGGAGCTGAATTCATCAGTCAACAAATTTGCTATATCCCCTGGTTTAGTATAGGAAGTTCCATTTACTATTAGTTCAGCGTACTTTTGGGTGATCCCTTTGAGGTACATAACTGAAATGCTTTATGGTTATCCTTAGTCTGAGAGGCGATTTTTGCCCTGAAGTTGGCTTTGACGAACTTGATTAGTCCCCTGAATTCTTGTTGAGACCAATGAGGGAGTTTTTTGTCTTTTGTTCATAGCCCTTCTTATATTTGTTCAGGATTTTTTTCTTTTGTTGTAGAACCTATTTATATTGGGAGTCACCCAAGAGGGCTTGTTTTTGGAGTTGATCCTAAGTTTATTTCAGTTTGGTACTGCTGTTTCTAAGCAGTTATTTATATACTTGCACATGGTTTCCGTACACACTTCTGCATAGGCCACAATGTTCTCTGAGTTTGGGAGTGCTTGGAATTTAGCTATGCCATTACATAATAGGACAAAGTTAGCCTCAGAAAGGTTCTTAAAGGCTGTGGAGTTTTCTAGGAGTTGGCCTTTATATTCATTTCAAGGGTGACAGCTCTGTGATCTGATCTGACCAGTCAGGCCATCACACAAGTGGGTGTGCAACATTCCCTCATATTTGTGCAGGATATTTGCACCCCTAGTAGGTGGGCAGACTAGCTTTCCAGGGTGTTTGCTCTGACAAAATCCAGGAATCTTTGAGCCTGCATGTTACATTGTTTATACATCCCAGTTCATGTTGGGATAGATGAAATCACCCATGAATATGGTGCTGGGCTGAATGGTGAGTGACTCCAGTACATTCAAGTATGTGTAATGGTTATCCTTTGTCACAGACAGGGACCTATAGCTAGCGTGGAGATAGTATGGCACTTTATCTAAGGTTATTTGGACAGGTCTCCTTCACTCGATCAAATTTTCACTGAAAAGCAAAAGAATGAGACATGAAGACCAAAATTGCACAACACCGAAACTTTACATTGCCAAAATTTAAATCGATGAAATACCAGCTGCACAACTCACACACCACTCGGATCTTCTGAATGGAGATTGCGGTACAGTGAGAATCGAGAAATTTATCCTTTTCCTTATTGTAGTGCGATCTCGGAGTCAGTACATATAACTTGTATGAGGTGTGGGGTGAACAGCCATACACATAGGAGGGCTTGACCTCCCCCCCTGCAAAAACTTAGAAAGGGTAGATTTTTATGTTGACCTGGAGCAGCTGGTGTTTCGTTGTTCTGAATTGTGGCAATGTAAAGGTTCAGTGTTGTGTGACTTCGCTCTTCTCATCTCATTCTTTTGATTTTCAGCAATGTGAAAATTCTGTAGACTGAAGTAGACCCATTTGGACATGATGTAGGTCAAGCATATCATACTGTTTGAACAATCTTGGGATGTGCTTACTTCTTATGTAGACAGAGAGCCACATCTGGTCTCTTCTTGTGTGGTATCTGTAACCTTTATATGAAAAGTGTTATCTAATATTTTCATAAGAAGCTTTAAATAGAATGCAAATCACCACAGAAGGAGACGGCCTACTTCCTGGGTACATTCTGTTAACCTAGAACATGCCCACATGTTTATTTCCCCTTTGATTTCTAAAATGAAATGCATTCTGAGATTTGATTTCCTGAGATTCATGGCCTTGCATTTCTTTACCATTCTAAAAAAATCAACCCATTCATTTTTCTATAACAGGTATCCACCTGTCTTTACTCAGTTATCCAAATAACACAGAGTAGCATGCAGGTTTGTAATGAAGTCATGCATGAATAACCAAAAAACAAAACATTATCCAAGACCAACTTCTATGGCAACAAACTAGTGACCTACCTATCTGATGACACATTCATTCCTGAGTGTCTTACTTTTAACTAGTTCACAACATAAATGCTTCAGCCCCTCCCTCCCAGCCCCCCTTAAACTGATCAGAATAGTGTGCATAATACAATCTGAATTACTGCAAAAATTATAACAAACTGCATCCAGTGATTTTCTGGCATCCACCCCAGTTCCTTTCTAACTAGAATCAGAATACTTATGGATATCCCCTTGAGGAAAAAAAGGATATATGGGATGCTGCTAAAAACTGCCACAGACACAATGGTAGAGCATTCACTCAAGCAAGCAAAGGCGTAGAAATGTGACACTTAAAAGCTGTCTGGTCTTGAATTTCAACAAAAGCATCCTACCTTCCCCTAATAATCTCACTGGCAGTGTAGTTATCACATGCAGTGATCTCTGGATGCTTGGAAAACTCATGTTAACCTGTGTCTGAAAGGTGACAGTTTAATTTCATCAAATAGTTAGAAGACAAGAATATGTTGCAAACTTCAGGTCAAAATGCTTACAAACAGCAGAATTATGAACAACTTGTCACATTATTAAATACAGTTCTGTAACTTAAGTAAATGTCATATCTGATGTAAACCTTTTTCAGTGTAGTTCTATAATGTCACTCCATGAAATGTGGCAATACCATTCCAGACAAGCATTATGAAATGTATTGAACATTTCTGTACTCATGTTCCTGGTATATGTGTGCAGAGTGGAAGGGATGGAGGTAGTGAGGGGAGTTTCACGTTGTTATGAAAGTAAGCAACATCTGTGATTAAGTAAACATTTCCTGTACAGTTATACAGTTCCAAATGATACATCAGCCTTCAGTTATAGATGTGCTCATAAGCTGAGCTACTTTTTGATATTTAATGACACATATGACACCCGTGCACTGGCCCAGTAATCAAGGAGCCTCAATCCTGACCACTAGCACCAGTGAGGGGCATGCATATTGGAAAGGATAACAACACACACAGTAAAGTACAATTTACTTAAGAGTACACAGAGATCACAATCAGTCTGGGGATGGTTTCTCCCTTTCTTTCCAAATCCCCAATAAGACTCCCCACTAGCACAGCTATAGGGTTCAGATCCCAGCTGAGTAGTCAAGCCAAAACCTCCAGTACTCTCCCTGTCCAACCAGTGCTTCTTGTCCCTGCCAAAGTAGCTCACACACACACACACACACACACACACACACACACACACACACACACACACACACACACACACACACACACACACACACACACACACACACACACAACACACACACACACACACTGTGAGATTTGGTTTATATACAAAAACACAAGACACTCCTGAGGAAGGCTGGCACATGTTCTCCAGCTATGCCCCCTCCTGCCAGGCTATAAGATATTAATCACTGCCAACCAACTACTCTTTCAGCTACTAATAAGGCCCTTCCCAAAGGGTGACCAATTTCACTGTGTAATATTACTGTTATCCAAATAGTAAGTGTGACCCAGAGCTAAGGCTATTGGAGTGGCTTGGACAGTATCACCGAATACATGCAATGTACTCTAAAAGCTTAAATTACCTTTACACAAAACAGCCACAGCTGAAATGTTTAAAAATATTTAATAATAAATAATAAAAACACAAGGCAAATCATTTTACTTCAACACAATAACATTACAGAGTTCAGAGATCACAGGAAATGCTTTAAAATAATACTGTAGAATAGTCTGACATAAATATAGAAAAGACCTAGACTAATCTGGCCATTTCTATCTATCTTTAAGAGAAATCACTGTTCTAAATAAATATCTTACTTAGGTAGGTGCTTGTGTGTGTGTATGTGGGTGTGCCTTCCTTGAAGACTGGGCACTGGGCTGGTAACTCGATACTGTAAAAACTCACTGCTAATCATTAGCGGACTGGAGTTCTGCTGTGTCAACCCCTAACCGGGAAAAGCTTTAAGACAGTTACAGAGCAAGCAAGTGCTGGTGAGTGTTGTCAGCTTTAGACAAAATCCAAAATGCTTAAATCTTTCTCTCTGAGGAAGTCTTAAATTGATAAACACCCAGTACTGCTGAGTCATTTCACATTACATCATTTTTATCACTCCTTTAGTTCCTAGGCTAAAGGAAACTCAAAATTTACATTTCTTAGTAAGCTGCATCTGACCAGGAACCCACAGCAATAAAAGACATTATACATGTAAAACCTTAGTAATTACTAATTAAATCAAGACAATAGAAATAATTTCCTTGCCCAAACATCCTGTCTCTGAGCTTGAGATCAAACAGTCATACAATGTTTGACTTATAGCTTTCTTCCAGCAGAGTGCACTGTGGTTACATTTTTGAAGCTCAGTACAACATATAGTTTAATCATAACATATAGTTCTCTTTACATTTGTAAACCAAGTCTGTGGATTATATTAATATTTACAAATGACATAGAATTATTTTAAAAAATTCTGTCTGGCTAGGCTGGCAGCCTTCATAACATATCTTACCATTTCATTGCTGTTGGAAAGTAGCAAGTCTTTCACTGTCAGTGCACAGGTGTTGATATCTTTGGATGCATTTCCATCACCATTGTTGTCGTTTGCATAAAATCCTGATGTCCAGTTAGCTACAACAGATACATATTGTACACATTATGGTTTATTGCATTTGGAATAGATAAATGTCATTGTAATTTCTGTAATACAAAACGTACATATTTACAGATTTACTTTATCTGTTACATTCTGCTTGCTTTTATTGTACTATTTCTCTGGCCATTCGGTCATCGGCCTAAGTCTTTCATTATGATCACAATTCAGATACAAATCCATTTCCTGTTTCCTTGCTTTAGGCACTACAACACATTATTGTGCTGCTGTGTGGCTGGAAAGTTCTCCCACATAGACAGTGTGAACTGATAAAAACACTATCAGGTGGCAGCAAAGTGTTGTGTTCTCCATGTGTGCAGTGTCCTGGTCTGAGCTTTGTAGCAAAGCTAAAACCCAACACTTGTCAGTATCAAATGTTGGCTTGCACAGCATCATTTGTATTTTATTTTGATGTAAAGGCTGGGAATGCTCTGTGGGGTATTTTGATTTACATTGCTTACTCAACAATGTTGTGGTTGATTTAAAAAAATGGAAAAGGGTAAAGTCTGGGAAGACAGTATAGTAATTTACAGTCATGTAAGTAAACTTGCCATAACAGTAGGTTTTCTAATTGACCACTTTTGCACAAATCTAAGCTAAACAGGTTATATTCTGCCCAGGATATGACCAGGTAGCCAACTTTACAAAGCTTTAGGGCACTTGTACGTGCCCTAAATGCCTGGAGCTTATGCAAACATCCATAGAGAAGGCAGTTGCAAAATAAACATCTTCCAAACTACAGTCTGAAATGAACAAATGCTAGGAAAGAACCCTCACTGTAATGTACAGGAAGGTACATGCATCCACACCTGGGCAGAATATACAAAAATCAAAAAAGGGGGCCACAAGGAGGGAACGTCTATTGCAAAAGTGATCATTTACAACATCTATTGCATATTTACACAACTGTACTTTGTTTTAAATTATGATCACTGCTGCAGTAGCCTAAAATATGGGTAGATTACTAGACCTTATAAACATACAGAAAGGAGGAAGGAATTCAAGTATCCAAGAACCCTGCAGAATCGTCCTAACAACGTTTGTTCTGGATCTGGAAAGGAATCCATTTTTCAGTGCTTTGTAAAGGCATTCACATAGGACCAGGTTGCTGCAGCTAGAAATCTTTCTAGAGTCCACCTCTTTCCAAAAAGCCACATAAGAAGCCAGTACCCTGAAAGCATGGATCCTAACCATGCCTGGAAGTGGCTTGATATGATGGACTTAGCAGAAAGACAAATCATCAGACAACTATGTAAAAACTGACTGCCTTGACAATCAGACAACCATGTAAAAACTGACTGCCTTGACACTGTTTGTCATTTTCTGTTTCCTTCATAGGAGATGGGATGATGAGCTTTCCTGCAGGACAGAGTTCTGTCAAAGTAGCACCTGAACTGTCTGTCAACATTCAGAGTAAGAAGAATTCTTGTCCGTTGTTTTAGGTTTGGAAAAGAATACAGGGCCTGCTCAACCTGGTTGACTTCTTTGAGTCAGTCACCAGGGCTGTGGATGAAGGTGAGGCAGTGCATACAGCCTACCTCAATCTGGCCAAGGCCTTTGATACCATTCCTCACTAGGGAATTATTGATAAATTCACCAAACTAGGCATCAACCTGTATATCACTAGATGGGTTTCAAATTGGCTCACAGACAGAACACACGGTGTGAAAGTAGCGGACTCCAAGTCAGACTGCTGACCAGTCACGAGTGGAGTCCTGGGTCCTCTCCCATTCAGCATCTACTTCTCAGAATTCCAGGCCAACCCAAAGGGACTCTGGCTGACCAAGTTTGCAGATGACTGCAAGCTGGGAGCCAATATTAACTTCCCAAGTGATGCAGACATCCTACAGAAAGGCCTCACTGAGACCAATGACTGGTGCAGAAACCATGGCCTTAAGCTTGACACCAAAAAATGCATTGTCATCCCCTTTGGTAAAAACTCAGTTCCCACTAATTACCACATTGATGAGAGTCCACTGAACACTGGAGGTGTTATAAGAGCTCTGGGGATGCTGGTTGATAAACTCTCCTTTGACCACCACATTCTCACTGTGGTCACAAAGTCCTTCTATGTGGAACATCTCATTACCAAGGGTTTTGCATTCAGGAAGAAAGAGGTCATCATCTCTCTCTACTCTTCTATCATTAGACCAGTCATTGAGTATAATGCCCCATTTGACATGTACCTCACTAGACACCTGCAACAGCTGGAGAGGCCAGAGAAGTACATCACAAAGTGGATCCTAGGCATTAAACACATGTCCTACATGGACAGACTCAAAAGACTCCAGCTATTCTCTGTCTCATATCGCTTGCTTACTGCTTGAGTTACAAAGCCATGTCTGACCCAGCTCAGTTAGAAATGCTACATCTAAAGAAATCCCAATCCCTCTACACCACATGCTCCAGAGACCTCAACCTCATTACCACAATCATCAGAACATGCTGGAGGGACAGGTTCCTCACCCAGAGACTGCCCACGCTCTGGAATAGACTTTCCATACATGTCAAGCAGAGCACCACACTGGCCCTCTTCAAGAGAAATCTTGATGAGTGGATGGGAAATAGAGAGATCACTCCAAGGATCACTCCAGTGGCTCTAGTCGACAGAGGCACTGGAAACTAAGGTTAGGTGGCATGATGCCAGGGCACTTCTACTGGCTAGGCTTGTAAAGGCTCCAGGCCCATTAGCCTAGTATATACCTATGAACCTATGAAAGGTCTGCCTTAAATAACCTCTGAGACCACTAGACAAAGAAGGATATGTTCTCTTATCTGCCAGTTGGTGCAGCGGATTAAGGTTTTTTGGGGTAGTTTCTGTAGTACAGAGTTTGATACCCTCAGCACTCATTTGTCTACTGTGTGGCCTTGAGGAAGTCACTTAACCAGACAGTACTTTGGGTCACCTGGGAATATGAGCTAGCCTCCTCAATTCTCCCCTGGACTGCAAGCCTAGTAGCTACTTATGAAAAGAAACCCTGTCTTTATGGAAAATGAGGTAGGGCTGACTCACAGTAAGAGTTTATAACTTAGATACTCATCTTACAGATGTTAGAGCAAAGAGTAATATAATTTACAATATTAAAAACCTCAAAAACAGCTTGATGAACTAGTTCAAATGGTGGAAACGACAATTTGTTTCAAGCACAATATAAAGATCTCAAAGATGAGCAACCTGTTTTACACAGTGGACAGATGTGAAAAATAAAAACAAAGCTCTCACAATCTGCTTGGCATAAGAACAGGAAGAAATGGGGGATCTAAGGCAGACAAGCAGAAATGGCTGCAAAATGAATTCTGATAGAGGAAAAATAGAGACCAGATTATTTATTTACTTATTTGACATTTGTTTACCTGGAAAGTTCGACTGGGCCAAAAAGTGCCCATTTTTAATGGAGGCCCAGGGATAACAGCTCCACAATCAGTATCTATCAAAAATCAGTTACAAGTGTGTTAAATTATAAAGTATCATGTAACACTATAAAACATAGGAGTGAAAAAATATGTAATGAGAAATACATAGAACATATGTTTCACAGTTAAATGCAATAAAAACATGGCATGAGGTGGAGTAAATATGTGAGGAAAAACCTCATTTAGTGTGTGATAAATGAGACCTGAGATAATTCTAATAAGACATTTAACTCATTACAGTTGAGTGACGCCTCCAGGTGTTTCTGCAGTTACATGCTACTGACCTCTAGGAGTCAAATATCGCTTGTTCATGTTTGCATTAATAATTCCAAAACCATGCTACATACAATGCACCAGAATATTTTATCTTGAAGTATACATTATTGCAAACAGAAGTGTATTGTTATTCGACCTCTGTCAATGAGTATTTGTTAGACCTGTAGGTTGAGAACTTCATTTTTAAAGGCTCAAGTCACACCCACTGGGAGTTAAAGATACACACTCAAAAGAGCTGTAATGGAGAGGATGAGTTAAAAAAAGATAGCAGAGATTACATGATTAGACTGTGAGGTGAAACTGAGTGATGTCTTAGTATGAGAGAGGTGCTCCTACTATGGTTATAGAAGGAAGAAGAAGGCAGAGAAGGACCTTATAAGACGACCGCACGGTGGGGTGCCTTCAGGTAGCTTAGGTGAGGGAGGAAACAGGTACAGGAAAGGTCTGCACAGATGTATTAAATAAGGTAAGGCAGAGGGAAAAACAAAAGGAGTGGAGTAGGATGCTAGAGAGAGTTGGGCGGTGTGACTTAGTTCAAAGGGGGTGAGTGAAGTATAGTGAGTAAGTTCAGCCAGGTTTGGTGCAGGATCATCCATGATTTTGTAAAGTATTCTTTTAGGGAGGGAGCATTTATGGGTGGGTATGATACAAATTGTTAGAGATTGCTACAGAGTATCTGTATAGGCTTTGTCCAGGTAAGTTATTTTGCCTAATTATGAGAAAAGCCGAAAGAAGAAGATGAAGATGATGAGAAGTTGTTTGTCTTCTGATCAGAGATTTCTTTTAGGAAAATACACATTGATTAAAGGGGTAAGAGCTGGGCAGGGTAATGGTTTGTGTATGATTTGATGTGTAGGAGAGGTGGAAGGGGAATTACAGCCAGATATGAGCATGCAGAGCTTTACAGTGATGGGTAAAGGAGGGTGAATTAGTATTATACCATGCACACCCACAAAAACAAACGTGCATGCTGATTGGCTAATCCAACCAGCGTGCACATAGTAAATCCTACAAGAAACAACGCAAAAAGTCTGGTCGCTAAATATCATGTGGCGACAACAAATAAACAGTAAAGTAAATCTAATACCCAAAACACACAACAATTTAACGAAAACACAGAAAACTAACCAATTTCCATACTACTCTCCTCATTCCCTCACCTCGAACACTAAAAAAATAAAAAGTCATGCAGTCGCAAATACATCACACACACACTACATAACCACCACTTATAACACAATAAAACCAAGCATTCTCATAAAACCATTCACTTACCTATATTCCCTACAATACCTATACACAGACAACTCCAAAAATGTACATATTAAAAACACACCACACATCCCTCGCAAAGTCAAAAACACACACCACACCATACCGAATGTCCACATCAGCATACATCTAATAAAAGCGCATACAACACCACCATCTAGTGACCAAATAGTAAAAGTACATATTTTAAAAAAATTAATACAAATTAAAACTACACCACATTTCAACATACCTATAACTACTAAAACATAACTACACGTTATAAACTTCTACACTGCTTAAACTATATTATACCAAGCACCACCTAGCCCTTTCCTAACATTTCCTGAAAAACTAAAAAATAACATGTATTTAAATTAAAACAGAAATAAACAATAAACACAAACTGAAAGTGTGGACTATTTTATCTCACAAAAAGTGGAAGAATACAAAAAAAAGCAAACAAAAACATAAATAACAACAATACAAACATAATACAAAACAAACTAACACCGTGGTATAATAACAATAACCCACTTCTGGGTGTGGGTAATGCTGGATTTACCCACGGTTGTCTTTGTTTGGTCCCTCGGGCGACCAAACCACGCCAACCGTAGGTAAATCCAGCATTACCCACACCCAGGCGTGGGTTATTGCTATAGCAACTCACACCCACAAAAACAAGAATCAAAGGCAACTACACCTTAAAAATCTCCTAGTTCTTGCAGTAGCAGTATCTATAAAAACTTTTCCAATTCATATATATATATACATGATTTTCTAGCAGCAGGTTATTATTCCTACTTGGAATTTGCTGCACATCCTCCAAAAATAGGTGCCAAAAAGTATCAAAAACTCCATCATCCAGGCAGTTGTTTGCAGGCTGGAGTATATGAAACAAGCCCTGTCTTGTGTGAGAAAATCTAGTCTGTGGAGATGCTTGTGGTAAATGCTCTTAGCCAATTTCAGAGGAAGAGAGAACCACTGTTATCTTGGTCAAAAGGGAGTCAGCACCACAATCTTTCGAGTCCCTGAGAATCTTTAGAAGGGCCATGTGAATCAGGAGACAGGAAACATCAAGGGACATTCCAGTCAAACAGAATGAAACTCATTCCTCCCCCACTATAGGGTTCAAGGGAGTTACAGGGTTCACTGGAAACTTAAATATACACACAGCAGTCTCGTCGAAATAGCCAGTCTGAGTCCATTCAATCCAAACACCATTTAACTAGGACAAACTGTGTACCACCTCTGGCCTTGTGCTTTAAGTGTTAGAGGCATCCAGTCATCTGCGTATGTTTTAGCCTGCATAGTGAGTATTCTGAAGACAACTGCTTCAGTGTCCTAGTTTATAAGCAATAGCCTTATAGTGTGTAAACCCCCCTCCACTGACATCCAGCTGGGCAGCTTTTACTCTCCCCTTCCTTACAGACATTCCCTCATACTAGTCAAACTGTTTATTTTCCCACATTTTTCTTCACGTCTTCTAGACTTGTTCCTCCCATTATTTATAACCTCCTGTCTTCAGTGGAACTGCATACCTTCAAGGAAGTCACCCGTGGTCTCCCCTTCCTGTCTTACATCTCCTTGCCTGAGACAGTTACTAAATCAAGTTCAGCTGTGAGCTAGTATGTGTGCTCAGTCAACATCAATTCAGTGCACTCAACTGTCTCACTTAGTGTGCTTTTATTTCTCTGTAGAAGTGTCCCTGCAAGCAAATAAGATATGTAAGTAACAGTGTAGTCTGCAGTTTGAACACCAGTTTGTTGGCTGTGTTTGCATGTAAATTATAATTATGGCAGCCTAAAACAAAGAGCTTTGTCCACTGTAATAGCTCCATTTTCTTAGACCACAGCAGTCCCGCTGGTACTTAAATTATTTACAGTTTACTGTCTTGTGTTCTTAGAAACAATAGGAACATTTTGCTTCCTCCCTGAAGAAGCTTTCATGTGAAAGCATTGATTAAAACTGTGAGTATAGTTAAAGGTGCATAGTCCTCTTTGCTGAAACTAGTGAATTGTCTGCAAGCTGTATACTGTGGACTTTGTGTATATATTTTTTATGTTGCGGCTATAGTATGTTATGTTATGTTATGTTACCTTGGAAAGCAGACAATGATAACTGGCACACTGTGCCAGAAGCACAGATGTACAACTTTATTGTTTTGAATAACACAAGACAGTAAACTGTAAATAATTTACACCACTGAAAACCTGTGGAAAACTAACAAACTAAACTATTAATAAATGTAAGAGGGGCCGAACACTTGAGATTAGGTCAAAACTTCCATATAAAGTATGACACAAGGCTACTGGCTGGAATACCAACCTGGACCTAATTGAAAGATGGAAGTAACTTATTAGCCACACCCACCAGAGGAGTAAGCTCTTTAAAGACCATGCACTAACCAAACCCCTACCCTGGTGGTTAGCTGACTAAACTGACACACCCTCATTTACATGTGTGTGTGTGTGTGTATATATATATATATATATATATATATATATATATATATATATATATATATATATATATATATAGTACAGGAGGTTTACTTACTCAGAATAATGCTTGGAGAAAGGTCGTATTGGAAACTGTAACCTGCAAGGACTGAATAAAGGATTTCTTTTGGACTGAAACCGGCTCAAGGATTCATTTATTTCACAGTGATCACCTTGCATTCTATTTATGTTTCATGTTTTATGTGTGTTGTGTTGTGGCCTATTTTGTCTAAGGCCTGTGCATCGCTTTATGTCTGTCTGTACCTATAAGGGAATGAGGTTTTTAACTCTGAACAGTCCTTCCAAGGGCTAACTAGTTCCCCTTCAGGACGCTCAAAGAACTATCTGAGATTCCACCACAAATCCCAGCCTTGAACTACAAGGGGGCACACCAGTCCTTATAAGGGCTACTGTCAAATAAATTGTTAAAATCAGACTGTAAAAATCATTAGGCTTTTCAAAAATGACAGTCAATAACACAGGAAGCTCAAGTTCAAAACGTTTTACTAGTGTACACCAGGAGACAAAAAACTATACAAAACAAGTATAGAGTTTTGACTGACTCTATACAGGAAATAACTTTGTTTATATAGAGTTTACAAACAGCTTTTGCCCACCTTACTGACGTGGTCAGTCACAGGGCATTTACATCACTATAGTCCACAATATTCTATTCATAAGAAGGTGCTGAGGTAATGCTTTTTCAAAAGTTTCCCATGAGAATAACACAGCCTTGCGAGCACCTCGTCAGTTACAAGATCATCCTGTCTTCCAAGGTTTCCAGGCCTGCTCGAATACAATAGTCAGTTCATTTCTTAATACGTTCCTTTGTCTCTCTGGTAAGCAGCTGTACTTTATCTTCGATAAAGCTCACAAGGCCATCCTTCTCGGTGGAAGGAAGAGAGATATGCATGTACATACATTTATTTTTCTCTAACCCAGCACCTAATTAATGCTGAAAGACATAAGCCTGCTGAGCTGGTTACTGCCAGGGTCAGAGTTCAATCACACTGCAGCTAAGCTTCAAGCAATTACATGCAAGATCATTTCTACTGCCATCTTGTAAAATAGAATCAAATGCATTACATATTATACTGTTTCTAAACTAGCACTACATATATGTCTAAGTACATAATTTTCTAACATTCTCCCTCCTTTTAATGCTTTTCATTCTATCCAGAAACATAAACAACATCATTTCATTCCCTAGCCTCTTCCTCTCAGGAACTTTCAACTAGGCAAGTCATTTGCTTTATATTTCAGGAAGAATTTCACTTGGTATTAACAGAGTCAACTCCAGGTCTTGATACATAGTCTCGGTTACAGATACGTCAACAAAGTCCCTAACTAATCTTTTCATACAAGGTATCCCGCAACAGACACATGCTCCCAATATGAGCAAAACAACACAAATGGCAATCAAGATATTCATTAGGATTGAACCCCACCCAACAAACAGATTCTGGAAAAAGTTCGTCAGTGGTGTTGGGCCTGGTTCCGTCATGGCTGATACCTGCTGTATTACCTCTAGGTGGTCGTTGATTTCATGCTTATTATCTGGTATGTACGCACAGCATTCTTCTTTGATAAGCACGCACGTACCACCTCTCGCCACTAGGGTGAAGTCAAGAGCCATTCGGTTTTGTAGCACAACAGTTCTCATTGCATTCAGTTCATCAGTCACAAGTTCGAGAGCAGAAAAAGTCGCATTGCTCATTACTTCGAGGAGTTTTGACAATTTCCTCAGTTCCCAGATTGATTTGACTGCTCCATAAGCTGGGAATATTCCAGCCCAGGATATAACACTGTCACTCAAGTCCGTATGAGTCAATTTTTCTTTATCTTTCACAGATGAATGATCTTTCCAACTGGCTTAGATTTTACCCACTGGATTAGTAGGTTTATCGACTGAGTTCCCCGTTCTTCGAGCTATATCTCTTACATTTCGTATCTTACCCAGAGGTAATTCTGCAGTATGTCTTATGGCTGGAACCAGATAACCCAAAAAACAACTGCCGGACCAATTCTCAGGTAACCATTTATATGCTTTTTTTCCCACAAATAAAATAACAATTTTCTACTTTAGTACTGATGCGGGTTAACTCTGAATGAAACATTTTCCTGTCTATAACAGACAACTGTTTATACAATTCAGGATTTTTCTGCACATCTTTCAATGTTGTTCTCATTAAACTCAAATATGAATCATAATTCGTGCTACAACTAGTACTCTGATCTTTGGCTTTTATATAACATTTATAAGACACAGTTATGTTACAATTACTCCAACCAACTTGGAGTGTATCATTTTTATAAAAACAAACAATTCCTTTTTGTGTAACAGGTAAGTACAGTGCCACTTTGTCCTGTGATCTCACAGAACCTGTATCAAAAAGTAAATTTTCCCAAGTCTCATTTATCCCCAAGGGGACAGCAGACATCAAAAGTCCTCCATATGCTGTAGGTATGGCAGTACAAACCCAGCAATTTGAAATGTTCATAGTCTCTACATACCCATGCTTCATGGCTAAGTATGTGTTAAAGTTTGGATGCCAATCTGTGGCCAGTTCATCACGTTTCACCATTTTTATCTGTGTGGTTATATGTAGAAAAATCACCACAAACATGGCTAATAGGTGTATGATCAGTAGGACAGTAAACCAATGTCTTTGGGGGTTGCCTTATATTTTTATACACTCTGCCCCTGGTCATTCTGTCTCTGTGGTATATCAGCTACAAAACGTTTATCAAGCTGAAAATTCTTTACCGGCTTGCAATGAGTCAGGTGAACCCAGGACGACCTCTCCGCAACCTTTACTGCAGTAGGCGTTGCCAACAGTACCTGGTACGGACCTTCCCACTTTGCACTCGTCCAATTCTTCTTTTTGATAACTTTCAGCCACACCCAGGATCCTGGAGCTAGCACTGCGTCCGCCTTTGTTTGTTCTTTATCTGAAAAAGAGTTTAACTGCAAAACAGTCTTATTGGTTAACAATCTTTTCATATAACTGGCTAATGAGCCATCAACCTCCAGCTCTGCAGGCATTAGAGCTTTCCACTGTGGCACATAATATGCCCTTCCAAATACTACTTCAAAGGGGGTCAAACCCTTTACATTTGGAACTGTTCTCATGCTCAGCAATGCTAAAGGTAAACAGCAAATCCAATTCTTCTGAGTCTCACTCATCAACTTCCTTAACTTATTTTTCAAGATCCCATTGTACCTCTCCACCAGTCCTGCTGACTGTGGGTGGTAAGCACAATGATTCTTCAAGAAAATCCCGAAGAATCTCCCAAGTTGCTGAATCGTCTGGTTGACAAAATGTGTTCCATTGTCACTATAGATTCTTTCCGGTATGCTAAATCTAGGAATTATTTCCTTTACTAGGGCCTTTGCCACTGTTGCTGCATCCGGATTCCTGGTTGGAAAAGCTTCTACCCATTTTGAAAACATGTCTATGATCACTAAACAGTATTTCTTTCCTTCACATTTATTCAGTTCTATAAAGTCCATACAAATAGTATGGAACGGATATGGTGGTACAGGGAAACTCCCTTGCTTCGGTTTAAATGCTCCCTGTGCATGATGTTTACTACAAATATGACATGCTGCACAAAATTTTTTTGTGTAGTTTGTAAATCTGTAAGTTTGGAATATTCTGTTAACTAACTGTACCATCTCTCCTGTTGAGACATGGCTCTGCCCATGGCTCAACAAAGCCGCATATCTAAATAAATTAGACGGTAATATTGACTTTTTCTCTTTGGAGATGTATAGTCCATCTTCAAGGATTGCTCCTCGTCTTACCCACTTCTGTTTTTCTGCTGTCGTAGTTAATGTCTGCATTGTTTTTAACATTTCTAAGTCTAAAATCTCAGAAGGTTGTAATTCCTCATTAAAAAATAAAGTTTCTGAGTCTGAGGCTGCTTGCTTTGCAGCTGCATCAGCTCGTGCATTACCTTTTGAAATCTTATCCTGTTGTTTTGTATGAGCTGCACATTTACAAATAGCTACTTTAGTAGGTAGCTGAATGGAATCTAATAGATTCAAGATTAATTGCGCATGGTTAATCGGTTTACCAGTGGATGTTATCATTCCTCTATTCTTCCACTGCTGCGCAAAAACATGCACTGTAGAGAAAGCATACTGACTATCAGTATATATGTTCACACATTTGTCTTTCTCTAGAGTGCAAGCACGTGTTAAAGCTATCAATTCTGCTGCTTGAGCAGACAGGTTATGCTGCAGGGGTTGGGCTTCTACAATCTCAACATCTGTAACTACTGCATAACCTACTAGATTCTTTCCTGTAGGACCCTTTCTACATGATCCGTCCACATAAAATGTCACCTCTGCATCATCTAAGGGTATGTCAGTACGATCCTGTCTGGGTAAAGTTATTTGCTCCATTTCCTGTAGGCAACTGTGTGGTGTGCCATCCACAGGAGTCGGAAGTAACGTTGATGGATTTAATGTTGTACAACGTTCAATCATCATGTGCGGTTGACTCAGCAATATGGTCATACAAGAAAGATGTCTAGCAGGGGACAAGAATGCTATTTTCTCCTGCAGCAAAATTATCGCGACTGCATGAGGCACTCTCAAAGTGAGAGGGTGGAATAACACCATTGAGGCCGAAGCCTGTACTGCCATAGCAGCTGCAACAACTGCCTGCACACAATGTGGCAATGACCGTGCCACTGGGTCCAACTGCGATGAATAGTAAGCTATGGGGCGTTGCTTACTTCCATGCTGTTGCGTCAAGACTGACGTCATATATCCCTGCTTACAATCTACGGTCTGAAAAAATCTCTTATGATAATTTGGAAGTCCTAAAACTAGTGATGAAGCTATCAATTGTTTCAGCCTGCAGAAAGCCGTTTCTGCTGCTGGAGTCCAATGTAGTATATCTTGTGCCGCCATTGGTGTTTTAAATATTAAATCAGCCAATGGAGCCGATTCCAAAGCATAGTTTGGTATCCAACTTCGACAAAAATTAGTCGTCCCCAGGAAGGACATCATTTCCTTCTTGGTAGTCGGCTTGGGTGCTTGTAAAATTGCTGCCTTCCTATCTTCATCTAATGTTCTACCTTCCTTGGATATCACATATCCCAGGTACTTGACCTGTGTTCTCCAAAGTTGCAATTTATGCTTGTTTACTTTATGTCCCTGTTTTGCTAAAAATTTCAGTAATGCTATTGTATCTTCCCTACATTGCTGCTGGGTAGGGGCCGCAAGCAGGATGTCATCCACATAAAGTAGAACTTGACTGCCCCCTGGTGGAGTAAACCCCGCCAGGTTGCTAGCCATCTCCTGTGCAAATATTGTTGGACTTTCACAGTATCCCTGCGGTAGCCGTGTATAGGTGTATCTCTTACCCTGAAATGTAAAAGCAAACCAATACTGACTATCTGGATGTATAGGTATTGAAAAGAAAGCATTGCTTATATCTACCACAGTAAAATACTTCTGTTGTGGTTTTAAATCATTCAATAAAGTGTGTGGATCTGGCACCATAGGTGCCCTAGGTATTATTGCATCATTTACAGCTTGTAAATCCTGTACCATCCGTCATTCCCCGTTTGCTTTTCTAACAGGAAATAGAGGGGTATTACATGGTGAATCTAAAGATTCTACCAGTATTCCTTCCTTGAGTAATGCCGCTATTATAGGCTCGATTCCCTGCTCTGCATCCTTCCTCAAAGGATATTGTTTCTTCTGTGGTCTAAATGCTGATTTCGGTGTAATGGTTACTGGACCTGCTGTCTGAATAAGCCCTACATCTGATTTTCCTGTTGACCAAAGAGTGCTTGGTATATCACCCAAGGCTTTTTCTTCTTCTTCTAACAAGAACGCCAATCAGCTGCCCTCACTCTGCTGTAAGTGTACAGCTGGGCATGCTTGCGTTAGCCAATTCAATTTCTGCTTGTGTATTCCTTGCTCTGACAATTCTAAGTCGGTTTGTCTCTCCCATTTTGTCACTTTTTCACCCAAATCTACCCATCTGACATCTTTATGTTTGGTTAAACTGACATGCGGTAGCCTGTTAGACTTATATAATCCCATGAATTCCTGAGGTAATGAACAACTCACCACACTATTACCCTCAGTATCCCAATACAAGGTCCGTAACACTAGTCTATTGGCAGGATTTCTGAACAACTTTTGTTCATATTCCTTATCAGGCCCTGGTGTGCTACAATAGTATAGAGTACAATGTAACAAATGTTGCTGATCAATGTCGAGGGAGGGTACCTTACTGATGGCTACGTTCATCAGTTCTTTGGTCACTGCCCCTGGACCGGTCGTGACCAGGTCCTGGCTGTACCAATAATAGGCTTCACCCCCGATCGCACCACAAAAGTATCCATTTGCCTTTGTGCCTCCATACCCTTCGTGGTAGGAACTACCGCTATGCCAAAAAGCTGCATAAGGTCTCTTCCCAGTAAATTTACTGGACATTTTGCAGAAAGTACTATTTTACTTCTTTGGGTCATACCTGAAACAGGGTCAGTTATTGCTATATCATGGGAAAGTGGTTCCCTGTATAGCTGCCCATTTGCTGCTTTCACTAATATGGGGTGATTCAGAGTGTTCCGGTAACTTTGAAGGGTGTATCAAAGTCCGTGATGCTCCTGAATCACACAAAAATTTCACTTCCCTCCCCTCCACCAGAAGTGTAACTTCCGGTTTTGTGTCTGCCAGATAGAGCTCCAAGCTCAACAAGGCTAAATCTAAAACTTCACTTTCCCCATTCTCTACATCTGTTTGCATTTCCTCTATTTCTTCTACTGCGTTTACATTATCTCCCTGCCCATTAGTCTCTCCTGATGACTGTTGAACGTTATGACTATCATATAGTCAATCCTCGTCATGTTTATCCTTCTCTCCCGTAGATGATTTGTTATTCAACTTGCAATCCCTTGCTAAATGTCCCCTCTTCTCGCAATTAAAGCACTCACCCTTTCTCTTTCTTTCCTCAAAAACCTCTGAGTCTCTGTCAGAGTTCCTCTTACCCTTTTTACCCGACTGTACTACAAAGACCTCTGCTCCGTCTTCAGCTGTGAAGACCTGCGTCTTTTTTTTCTTTTTACTGTTAAAATGCCTTTCAGCATGCCTAGCATACTCCAGTAAGGCTTGTAGCCTACTCATTCGATGATCTATCATATGCTTTGTAATAAAGCTACTGATAGGGGCAATGCAACCTTTCAAAAATGCATTTTTCAATTGTTGTTCATATGAACTATCATTTTTCTGATATTCAGGAATAGGCATACCACTATGGTTATTAAAACATTCTAATAATCTACCATAGTATCCATCTACAGTTTCATTATCTTGTTGTATGCACTGATTAATACAGGTCCAGTCTGCCCTAGGTTTCCATTTTTCAGTAATGCGATCCGTAAGACCCTTCAACCTAGTGTCCAATTCTGTGTCACTATGTAGGAGTGGTCTAAGTTGTGCATCACGAGCATTCCAGGCACCACAAACCATGTGCCAGTCTGGACCTATAATTTGTCTAATCACCTTCTCTACTTCTTCCCCATTTAAGTGGTAACTCAATCGCATACCTTGTAAATCTTGTATAAACTTTTCATGATTAATTTTTGGATGGGGAATTCCCTCTGTAGCTTTCCGGATATCCTCCGGTGTCCATGGTCTATATACTAGGAGAGTTGGGTCCTGGCCTTCCTGTCCTGCCTGAGGGTTCGGTACTTCAATTAATGGACAGATTTCCTCACTCTCTTCTAGTGAATCTCTTCTTAGCTGAGTGTCCCTAAGTGTTTTACGTGTTCGGGATCTAGTTTCAATAGGTTCTCTTACAAATGGTTGTACCAATGCCCCTATAGCCGCAGGATAACGTGGGGGGGGGGCAGCCTGCCCTCCCGCTTCATATCCTGGATAAGGTATTGGAGGGGGTGGAGGGGGAGGGGCCGTCGCTACTACTGTATTGTTATCTTCTTTGTCTAAGAATAAGGTTTTCGCATTTTTAATCTTTTGTTCCCTTCGGTTTACTTCCTCAATCCACCTATGTGCTTGAGGAATACCCAACCACCGTTGTTTTTTTGCCTGACCTTCTGCGTCAGATTTTAATTGTTTCAAAAGTTTCACTAACGAAATTGTGTCTAATTTACCATCAAATTCATATTTATTAACCCATTTTGCAAAATATCTCACATTATCTGCTCTTTGTAATTGCATATACTTCGCATCATCCGTCAGAGGCGGATCTCGCGATCTTTTAGTGCACTGATTTCCCATGTCTTAAAAAAGACTGTTACGTAACCCTTCTCCTGTACCATGTGGTATCTTCTTCCCCGTATCCACAGTAGTGTCTAGAATGACTGTTTACTTTGCTCTGCTTTTTTCCCTGATCTATGACCAAATATACAGTACTTCAATTCGTTCTCGACCTGCTATTACAAATCTTAACAACAGTACAGTGTACCCTGGTCCCTGATCTAAAACAAAGACAAAGAGGGAAATTCTTCTTACCTGAGCCTCCCGTTTATGACTGCACGTTTTCTTCTTGGGATCCAGTTTTCCACTTTTCAGCCACAGATCAGAAAGTGGACAGCCTCTTTACACACAACAATTCAGTCGGAGGTCTTTTCACTCAAGAAGAACCATTTTGGCAACTTCTCCTGCGCAGATTTATTACCACCCATGCACTCTGACCTGTAGCTTACCAAGGGAATTCCGGCTAAGAAGGACCAAAATGTCAAATAAATTGTTAAAATCAGACTGTAAAAATCATTAGGCTTTTCAAAAATGACAGTCAATAACACAGGAAGCTCAAGTTCAAAACGTTTTACTAGTGTACACCAGGAGACAAAAAACTATACAAAACAAGTATAGAGTTTTGACTGACTCTATACAGGAAATAACTTTGTTTATATAGAGTTTACAAACAGCTTTTGCCCACCTTACTGACGTGGTCAGTCACAGGGCATTTACATCACTATAGTCCACAATATTCTATTCATAAGAAGGTGCTGAGGTAATGCTTTTTCAAAAGTTTCCCATGAGAATAACACAGCCTTGCGAGGCACCTGGTCAGTTACAAGATCTTCCTGTCTTCCAAGGTTTCCAGGCCTGCTCGAATACAATAGTCAGTTCATTTCTTAATACGTTCCTTTGTCTCTCTGGTAAGCAGCTGTACTTTATCTTCGATAAAGCTCACAAGGCCATCCTTCTCGGTGGAAGGAAGAGAGATATGCATGTACATACATTTATTTTTCTCTAACCCAGCACCTAATTAATGCTGAAAGACATAAGCCTGCTGAGCTGGTTACTGCCAGGGTCAGAGTTCAATCACACTGCAGCTAAGCTTCAAGCAATTACATGCAAGATCATTTCTACTGCCATCTTGTAAAATAGAATCAAATGCATTACATATTATACTGTTTCTAAACTAGCACTACATATATGTCTAAGTACATATTTTTCTAACAGCTACCAACTTGAGACTCACCTAGCCCAGCCTTGACAAACAAAGGGGCACACCAGTCCTTATAAAGACTACCTTTGGACCTTACTGAGGACCCATCTGGACTGACAAAGGTTCTTATTAGGACCAAAAAAGATCTGTCAACAGGGCCCGACCCTGTCTACTCAGTTGGAGGCTCAGAGGGTGAAACCCAACCTCTTAACAGACATACTAGTACCCTAACAGTTACTACACAAAAAGACCTTTTTAGGACTACTTAGGTCCTCCTCAGGACCACCACACCACAAAGGTTCTTTTCAGAGCCAAAACAGTCCTCCTCAGGACCCTCAGGACCACCACACCACAAAGGCCCTTCTAAGAGCCAAAACAGTCTTCCTCAAGACTACAAATGAACAGCTAAGTCCTTTTCAGGGCTTAGACTTGGACCACCAGGAGAAAAGACCATTCCGGTAAGAGTGTTCTTCCATCCTGATTTTTTACCTACCACACAAGTGGGCTACACTCAAAGAGGAAGCGGATACCACTCACTTTTGTCTTTTTAAACTCCTATATAACAGAAAGATTCTTGCCACACCTACTGTACACCCCCCCTTCCATACTCCCCACCCTTCAATCTCTCCTCCCCTACCACACCTCTATGACCTCTAAAACCTAGTCTTCTTACTTCTAGATCTAATATCTATCCTTGTCTCTGAGGACATTCACCCCAATCCTGGTTCACCTGCCATCCATAAAATCAACTCCACTCCCTCCCCATCAAACACTACCCACAAGAACCTCCTCTTAGCAACTCTCAATGCCCAAAGTCTCTGTAACAAACTTCCCAACTTCCATGCTTGGATCTCCCATAATCACTCTGATAAACTTTGCATTTCTGAAACTTGGCTAAAGCCTCATCTAAACGATACTGAAATAACCCCTCCCAACTACAAACATATCAGAAACAACATAACCAAGAAGAAAGGTGGTGGAGTAGCCATTCTATTTGCCTCCTCTCTAACAGTAACACCCTATACCAACCTTATACCTCAATTCTCCACAGCAGAGATAACTATTGCATTACTAAAAATTAATAATCATAAAAACATAGTCATAGCTGCTCTTTACATACCACCTGGAAACGATATCCCCATTTTAGAAGATATACTTTCCTGGTTCTCATCCAAAATTTCTAATGAAACAATCATTCTAGAGGATGTTAACATCAACTGGCCTTCTATACACTCTACCACGACCTTCCATAATTTAAACCTATATGGTTTCTCTCAGTTAATCAACTCTTTTACCTGACCCACTAAAGACAACTCCTCTGGCACTGTTCTGGATTGGATATTACTCTCCCACCACATCTCTGAAAGTGGCAGCCTGCCTGACTCTTAGTGACCACCTACCTGCATCTGCAATTCTCTCGCCATCTCCCCTACACTTACTACACAATTATATCACAACCCATACCCTCACTAATTTTAACCCTCAGTCCTTCTCTGACTGCTTAAAACAAATGAACTGGAGCCCTATAAAAACTCTTCCCCTTGATGATGCTCCTGTCAATTACTTTAACTCTCTATTCACCAATACATTAAATAGCTTCACCCCTACTAGAATTAAAAGAGCGAAATCCAAAACTTCCCCTTGGTTCTCCAAAGATACCATAACACTTATGCATTCCCGGGGTAAACTTTGGAAAATTCACCAAAAACTTAAAATGCTACAGTCTCTGAATCAATATAAACAACTGTGCAACATGGTAAAAAAACGCATTGGCTCTGATCGTAAATCCTACTACTCAAAGCTCCAAAACAATTATAAAACTAACCCCAAGAAATTCTGGAGTAGTATCACTGCCCTCTTCAAACCTGGCAAAAAGATAACCCCTGTCCTGACCCTAGTGCTCCTGATCATGCCATAGCCATCGGTTTTAACTCCTTTTTCATTGACTCTATAGCCAAACTTACAACATCTTTCACGGTGAATTCTATAACTTCTGCCCCTCTCTCCCTCAACCCCTCTCCCTCTGCCACCAATTCCACCCTCCCACTCCCTCAAACCTATCCCTGTCAACACTGTTAAAAAATCTCTCAATAAACTAAAACCTTGCACTAACACCCCTGATAACCTACCATCAGACTTTCTAAAATTAGCTGCTGACAGCATAGCCCTCCCCATCTGCATTCTCATCAGCCGTTCCATCCAAGAATCTTATGTACCCCTCCTTTGGAAAAAAGCATTCATCATCCCCCTGCACAAAGGAGGCAACAACACTAACATCCCCAATTTCCGCCCTGTAGCTATACTCTCCCCTATCTCTAAAATACTTGAAAAATGTATCCACCAACAACTTCTATCCTTCCTCCTAGAGAATAATCTCCTGTCTCCTACACAACACAGTTTCAGACCCCACCACAGTACCTCCACAGCCCTCTTATCTTTCCTGAACATTATGAACCATGCCCGAGACTCCGGTAATGTTGTATTCTCCCTGTTCTTAGACTTATCTAGAGCCTTCGATACCATTTCCCACAGCTTACTACTTTCAAAGCTCTCACACCTTAACCTCTCAACCCCAACTATAAATTGGTTTTCCAGTACCTTTCAAATAGGCAACAGGCCATTAAATGGAACAACTGTACCTATTCCTTCCTTGACACCCTCACAGGAGTACCCCAAGGGTCTATCCTAGGCCCTCTACTACTCAATATCTTCATTAACAACTTCCATCAGGGCATCCCTAATGCTAAACTTGTCCAATACATGGATGACTCTACTATCATCTGCTCTGCTGAATCTGTCCCTAAACTTATGCAAATAACTCCGGCAGCCTTTAGTATTACTGAGAACTGGATGCTAAATAACCATTTAGCCCTCAATGCAATAAAAAACAAACTTATGATTTTTACCCCATCTAAGATCTCCACAATAGATAAAAACTCTTTCTCTATAAAAAGTCAAAGCATGACGCCTACTGAAGTAGTCCCCCATACCAAGCTTCTCGGAGTCTTTATTGATGAACATCTAAAGTTCGACATTCACCTTCAAACCAACATCAAGAAAACCCACCAGAAACTCAGCATGCTTTACCGTCATAACTGCTATATAACCTCCTCAACTAGGCTTACCCTCTCCATCACTTACCTCCTCCCCTTTTTCCTGTACGGAGCATCTATTATCACCAACCTTCAAACCAGTCTCGCAGCTAAACTGGCTTCCTGCTACAATAGAATCTCTAGGTTTGCTACAACTGCATATCTTTCTCTCACCACTGTGTCTCCTTACACTCTCTGAATTGGTTAGAGCTCCCCAACCATCTCTCCTTCATTCCCCTCTGCACTGCCCATAAACTTATTCTCAGTCTCTCACTGCCCTCTCCTTTCCTCCATCCTTACCAGGCACCTTCCTGTCCGTTCTCTCAGATCCAGTCATCAGAACCTGCTTGAACTGCGTAACCCTTTATGTACCCCTGGCCAATCTCCATTAGTCTTCTCTCTTGCATGAAAATGGAACTCCCCCTCCCCCCACATTCGGACCACCCAAAATCTTTCTGCCTTCAAGACCCGACTCCACTCATATCTTTCCTCAACCTGCTCCCACCCCTCCATCCATCTTGCAATCAAACATCATTCTTAAAAGCACTAGCTTTCCCCCTATTGTACTTCTCCCACTTTGTCTCCTCTAATCTCTCCATATAACTCTCTACCTCTCATCTCCTCAAGAATCTAATTAACCCCTCAGTCTTGTTGTCTTTGTATTGTTTTAAATTGCATAATAGCTATGTTATTCTGTGTAAAAATGTGTAGAATCCCAGTGACTGTAGTCACAACAATTTCTTGCATTAATTGTTTTTTTACCACCTATATATATATATATATATATATATATATATATATATATATATATATATATATATATATATATCTTATATATATATATATTTTTTTTTTAATGCATGTACTTGGAGCTTTTCTCCCTGAGCCTCCATTGAAAAAGGGCTTACTATGGCCCAATGAACTTTCCCGGTTAACAAACTATAAATAAATAAAAAAATAAAAAAATGCAGTAGGTGGACTGTAGACTCTAAATTGAACATAGGTGTGAGTGTATGTGACTGTGTGGTGTGGCAGAACTACTGCGGCAGGACTAGCCACCTGGCAGTGTAAACCTTGGCTCTAGATGATTGTCACTGCTAAAGTGGCACCCCAGTCCTATGAGCAAAAATGGGAAAAACGGTCGTGGATGGATGGATTTGAGTTTTAGGCTTCATAGCCTTCAGAAAATGCAAGCTAACTCAAATCTTGTTATTCTAATAATTTTCTAAGTCTACAAGAGCAATATTTAAAATCTGTCTCTATTTTTGGGCCTTTATCCCACCATTATTTTAGGCTTTGTCCAGATTTCTTGTGCTAAGAGATTGAAAGGTATGGTTTGTGATAACCTGAACAGATTTTGAAGAACATAAATGATTCACGGCTTTTAAAGCGTAGATTACGGTTAACATCCCTCTGACATTCATGAGCTACTGCCTGTCTTAGGACACGAACTTGCACTTTCACATCTCTGAAAATGGATTTATTTATTTATTTTTACATTTGTTAACCGGGTTTGTCTGACTGAGCCCGGAGAGCCCTTTTTCAGCGGAGACCCGAGGAGAAAAGCTGCACACAGTAATTAAAAAATAAGAAAACCCTAACAATTCAAGTTGTAAGATACTTAATAGTACAAAAACAGAAAGAAATGTACAACATGAATACATACAAGGAAAAAGTACATTATTTTGAAAATGCAGTAACAATATGTTTGAGAAATTTGGTTAGTATTAAGTTATTTACAAGGAATGCAGCAATGCCTAAAAAAAAAAAAAATCAGAGTAACATCATGGCATAGTACAGCAAATATGCATTTAATATTGTTTGTTTGTTTGTCTTTTGGATTTTCCCAGTTAGGGGTCGCCACAGCAGAACTCAGGTCCGCTAATGATTGGCAGTAGATTTTCACGAACACCGAGGTGCAGCTCAACATTCAACCTTCAACAAAGGCACGCCCATTTACACATGTCTTTCGAACGCCCACCCAACCACGGGGAGGACATGCAGACTCCACACAGAAGGCACTCCCCACATTCCAGCTGAGAATCAAATGGGAAAACCTCTTACTGTGAGGGAACAATGCTACCGCTGCACCATTTAATAGCATAGGTAAAAATGCTCTACAAACAAAGTCTAAACTGTCTATAGTGACAGTGTGAGAGGGAGTCTGAAGAGAAAGGGGAAGAATTGGGTGGAGAGATAAATAGTCCATCCACCAAATAACTCCCTTTTAACAAACCCCATTACTGGAATCTGAAAAGATAGGGGATGTTGATGCTGAGTGCAAACTCATTTGAGGTAATACTGAAGATGGCTAGGGAATCCAGAAAAAACTTCCTGGCACAAGTCTGAAATTGGATGGAGAAGTCCAGGAAAGTCTCCTGTACTACTACACCTAATTCAATGGATGAAAATGTCTTCCTAGGTATGGGTCTAGAAGAGATCACAGAAAAAATCGTGAGTGAGAAGGAATGAGAAAGGATTTCTGCAAGTTCATTTAAAACCCCAAACTGAGTAGGAATTTCATGACCCGTGTCAAGAAATTTTCAGAACTGGAAAAAGTGTTTAGACAATCATCCAAATAAGGAAAGCTGTGAATGCCTTAAATCCTGCAGTGAGCAGTCATTGGAGCAAAACCACAGTGTAAATAGTTTTGGTGCAGGGGCACACCAAAGGGCAAGCCAGAAAACTGGTGAGCCAGATACACAAAAGCTTAAAAAGACTGAGTTCACTTCAAACCGGAATGTGATGATAAGCACCTTTTAGCTCCAATTAGGGAATGAGAGGTAACAGGGTTTGAAAGGACTGCCGTTAGGGAATGAGAGGTAACAGGGTTTGAAAGGACTGCCGTTAGGGAATGAGAGGTAACAGGGTTTGAAAGGACTGCCATTAGGGAATGAGAGGTAACAGGGTTTGAAAGGACTGCCATTAGGGAATGAGAGGTAACAGGGTTTGAAAGGACTGCCGTTAGGGAATGAGAGGTAACAGGGTTTGAAAGGACTGCCGTTAGGGAATGAGAGGTAACAGGGTTTGAAAGGTAATATTTAAAATTTTGGGACAATTATACAAAGATAAAGAAATGAAGTCTGGGACTCCTTAAATAAAAACTTTATGCCACCATTAGTTCTTAAAAATGAAGACAGGAACATCTAGTTAGTATGCTGAAGAGGAATTCCATAGCCATCTGTACCCCTAATGGAAAATACTCAGAACGTACTCATCTCAGTCAATCTGATGCCACTGTTGAAGGCGGTACAAAGGCAGGATGACTCAGCCCTATCTTATATGGTACCCTACACTATGCAGAGAGTACAAAGGCAGGATGACTCAGACCTACCTTATATGGCACCCTACACAGTGCAGTGGTACAAAGGTAGGATGGTTCAGTCTGGATCTACCTTATATGGCACCCTACACAGTGCAGTGGTACAAAGGTAGGATGACTCAGCCCTGCCTTATATGGCACCCTACACTGTGCAGTGGTACAAAGGTAGGATGACTCAGCCCTACCTTATATGGTACCCTACACTGTACAGTGGTACAAAGGCAGGATGACTCAGGCCTACCTTATATGGCACCCTACACTGTACAGTGGTACAAAGGTAGGATGACTCAGCCCTACCTTATAGGTACCTTATGAGGTCGCACTACCACAAAAAAAAAAAAAAAAACTACAGTTATGCACCCTACACTTTCATTACATACTTTCAAAGCCATACCCACAAGAAACACACTATACATCTACAAAAATCACCACTTGGAAAACTAACAAAGACACGCTGTCACCTACCTACACCAACCTACTCCTCAAACTTCCCAAAAAATTAAAACATAAAACATTTGTCTCCCAGACCCTTACACACTAAACACATACCTGAATATTCTGTACATAACCACACATTGGCTGCCATATCTACATCCTACAAACCACTGCACCTTCAAGAGACAGCATACAATTCACAAAACATCGCACCCATAGCCGGCCTTAGGCATAGGCCAACTAGGTGGCCGCCTAGGGCGCCACTCTAGCAGGAGCATTTTTCCAGTATTTATTTGGTATAGGTAGACCAGGATGGGGGCACCAGGTGGTGTGGTGGTGGGCACTGTGGAGCCAGTTTGCCTAGGACAATAGTTGACCTAAGACCACTCCTGAATCGCACCACAACTACCATAGATTTGGTATTCTCAGATTATTTTAAAGTTTCAAACAACAGGATTCTCAACATTTTCATCTTGAGATACTGAAATTCAGTATTTTAGTATTTTGAGATTTGAAAGTAGATCCCTCAGCCCTATCTTGTATGTTACCCTACACTGTGCAGAGGGTACAAAGGTAAGATGGCTCAGCCCTACCTTGTATGGCACCCTACAGTGTGCAGTGGTACAAAGGCAGGATAGCTCTGCCCTAGCTTGTATGGTACTGTGACAAGCCAAAATGCTGCCATCTCAGCTAGCTGGAATTTTGTAAATAATTATATGTCACTTGAAAATATTAATATGATTTCTATAGAAATGTGATGCTGCCAGCCCAGCTACCTGGAATTTTGTAAATAATCATATGTCATTTGTGAATATTAATATGATCCATAGCCTTGTCTTACAAATGCAAGATAACTATATGTTATGTGCATATTAAACTACTGGTGCAAAAGTGTGTGTTGAATTGTATGTTATGTACTGAGCTTCAAGAATGTAGCCACAGTGTACCGTACTAGAAAAGAACAGAAATGTACAGTATATAAACTATATTAATAGTAGAAGTTGGAACATACAGGGTTAACTTGCAAAACTTCAAGAAAATAAGTTAAAAGTGTTTTATGATGTGCTATGTGCTGTTTAGGGTGGAAGGTTGGCGTAATGGTTAAGGTACTTACCTTAGAAATACAAGGTGCAAGGTTTGATTCTGACAATGGGTAATTGGCTAGGCTTAAAATGGCCCACAAGAGCAGTTAGTCTAATACTAACCTATGAACTTATAAAAAAGTTAGTTTCAGTGCAGCAAGCAGACACAATGTCTACAGATGGAGGATTTCCTATTGTCTTGAAAGACAAATAATTACTAGATTTCAAATGTAAAGCTGTTTAACTGTTTTGCAACTTTCAGTTCTAGGCAAACTTTTGAGAGATATGTACCTCTGACACAGAGGTGCTAAATTCAAATTTCTTCAACCTGGGAACTGAAGGCAGGTGACAAAAAGTAATGCCATCCTGGCTAACCCAGCAGTAATGTGTATTATTAATTTAAGAACTATCTCAGAGAGTGAGTCTGTGCATTTTGTGTCTTGTCTTGCATCTAGAATTTTCCATTCAGCACTTCTCATCTGTATTTGTCTTGCTCTGTAAGTCAGTTATTTAGACCATATTATCTTTTAGATATAGATAGCAAATATTAGTTTAGATGTGTTCTGTATTTAATTGAGACTGTCCTGCAATGTTGTTTTAAAATATTTCCTGTGATTCTGAAATCTGTAGTCCCTGTGCTGAGTTACTGAATATTGTCTTGTTCTTTTATTATTTATTATTAAATATTTAAACATTTTAATTGTGGCTGATTTATTTAGAGATATTTAAGCTCTTAGTGTACTTGCATATGTATTTGGTGACACTGTATAGGCCATTCCTAAATAGCATTGGCCTTAGTCACATTTACCATTTGAATACTAGTAACATTACAAAGTAGAATTGGTCACCCTTTGTAAGGGCCTTATAGTAGCTGATAAAGAGGTAGTTGGTGGCAGTGATAACTACATTTTAGTCTGGGCAGAGGGGGGCAGAGCTAGTAAACCTGTGCCAGCTTTTCCCAGGAGTGTGTGTTTGTATATAAATCAAATCTCAAAGTGGGTGTGTCAGCTACTTGGACAGGGACACGAAGCACTGGTGGGACAGACAGGGTGCTGGAGGTTTTGGGTTGACCACTCGGCTGAGATCTTAACCCTATAGCTGTGCCAGTGGGGAGTCTTACTGGGGATCTGGAGAAAGAGCTAGAAACCAGCCCCAGACTGACTGTGATCTCTGTGTGCTCTTAAGGGAAATTGTACTTTACTGTGTGTGTACTTGTCATCCTCCCAATGTGTATGCCCCTTACTGGTGCTAGTGTGTGAGGACTGAGGCTCCTTGATTACTGGGCCAATGCAGGGGCATCACAGGTACCTACACTGTACAAAGGGTGAGATAGGATGGCTCAGCCCTGCCTTGTATGTTATCCTACACAGTGCAGTGGTGCAAAGGCAGGATGGCTGAGCCCTACCTTATATGGTACCCTACACTGTGCAGTGGTACAAAGGCAGGAAAGTTCAGCCCTACCTTGTGTGGTACCCAATAATGTGCAGAGGGTATTAGGGAAGCACAACTCAGCCCTACCATGTATGTTACCCTACACTGTGCAAATGGTACAAAGGCAGGATAGCTCAGTCCCTCCTTGTATATTGCCCTACACTGTGCAAATGGTACAAAGGCAGGATAGCTCAGCCCCACCTTGTATATCACCCTACACTGTGCAGTGGTACAAATGCATGATAGCACAGCCCCACCTTGTATATCACCCTACACTGTGCAGTGGTACAAATGCATGATAGCTCAGCCCCACCTTGTATATCATCCTACACTGTGCAGTGAATACACAGTCAGGATGGCAAAAGTTGTAGCAGTTTAGAAACTATCAAAAATGAACTGAATGAGACAAAGCAGTATGGCAAAACACTGCATGGGAATGATGAAGCCATCTTCATAGGTTCATACGTTTGATTAGAGCGTTCAGGCCTCACAGCCATCAATAAACACTCATTCTTCAAGCAATAATTCAAGGGCTTCATCACTGACGCAAGTGTCTAAGTTGGATTTAAAAGTCTCCAAATGTTTGGACCTCCTTATGTAGATCTTGATTGTATTCTATATTTATTAAAGATAAATTATGAAATGGGTATAACAACCTCATTCACCTCTAGTAAAGAGACACTAGACATCTTATCTTGACCTACAGATGACATTTTCTTAAATTTAGCAAAGGCATTCCTAATAGTGGAATCTAAGAAAAAGAGGACAAGGAACTGAGACAGTTATCTGATCAATAATAGGAACAGAAGAAACAAGATCCTGACTAACAGCACAGTATTAAACGCACATGCACTGTATTATAAACATCAAATAATATTACGTCATTATTCAAAATAACTTAATTAGAAGATAGATGCCCTTGTATCCAACAAATTAATATATCTGTAATTTCTTTTTATTTCTGGATTTACTAATCAATTTATTTCCATAGTTAATCTTAGCTGACTTCATTTTTGATTTTAAGTTTTACAGGTTGAGTTAATTTTTTTCTTATTTAAATTAGTAGGAAACCTGGTTTTGCAGTGTCTTTTTTCTTTCTATATAACCTTATGATCACCTTATTCCACCATGTAGGAAATTAATTAACATTTTCCAAACAAACAGATTCATTAACATGACTAATCAACAGCTTCTCCACGATAGAGTTCTTATGACTGATACTTCAAGAAATTTAATAAACACCAATCTGTCCTTAAAGTTTGAGTAAAAAGTTTACAGTAATCTGATGATCTTTTACCATGAAAGGATCTGCTTATACTTAGTTCCATCTGAAGAGTATTTATATTATGATCAGAACAACCCCGGGGACATGTCAGTCATAACTCCTGTATTTTATTTGAAATATCAGTCGTAATTTATTCCAAAATATTATTTAATTTATTTTGCTTTTGTTTACTGGGAAAATATGACTGGGAATGAAGCCCATTTTAAGCAGGGGCTCAGAGAGAAAAGCTCCACAACTGTTTATGTCAAAACACAATGAATATAAAACATACACCATAGTGAATAATAATGTTGAACAATAATGCAGTTTACAAAAATGAATAGGAATTTATACAGTATTTAGCTGTAGAGATTTACAATGAGTAGATACGCAGCTGTAGAGATTTATAATGAGTTGATATGTAGCTGTAGAGATTTACAATGAGTTGATATGTAGCTGTAGAGATTTATAATGAGTAGATATGTAGCTGTAGAGATTTATAATGAGTAGATACATAGCTTTAGAGGTTTACATTCAGTAGATACATAGCTGTAGAGATTTACAATGAGTAGATACATAGCTGTAGAGGTTTACATTGAGTAGATACGTAGCTGTAGAGATTTACAATGAGTTGATACACAGCTGTAGAGATTTATAATGAGTTGATATGTAGCTGTAGAGATTTACAATGAGTTGATATGTAGCTGCAGAGATTTATAATGAGTAGATATGTAGCTGTAGATATTTATAATGAGTAGATATGTAGTTGTAGAGGTTTATATTGAGGAGATACATAGCTGTAGAGATTTACAACTAGTAGATATGTAGCTGTAGACATTTACAATGAGTAAATATGTAGCTGTAGAGGTTTACATTGAGTAGATATGTAGCTGTAGAGATTTACAATGAGTAGACACATAGCTGTACAGGTTCACATTGAGTAGATACATAGCTGTAGAAAATTACAATGAGTTGATATGTAGCTGTAGAGATTTACAGTGAGTTGATACATAGTTGTAGAGATTTACATTGAGTTGATACGTAGCTGTAGAGATTTACAATGAGCAGATAAGTACCTGTAGAGATTTGTAGCTGTAGACATTTACAATGAGTAGATATTTAGCTGTAGAGGTTTACATTGAGTAGATTTGTAGCTGTAGAGATTTACAATGAGTATATACATAGGCTGTAGAGGTTTACATTGAGTAGATACATAGCTGTAGAGATTTACATTGAGTAGATACGTAGCTGTAGAGGTTTACATTGAGTAGATACATAGCTGTAGAGATTTATAATGAGTAGATATGTAGCAGTAGAGATTTACAATGAGTTGATATGTAGCTGTAGAGATTTACAATGAGTTGATACAGAGCTGCAGAGGATTACAACTAGTAGGTATGTAGCTGTAGAGATTTACATTGAGTAGATACGTAGCTGTAGAGATTTACAATGAGTTGATATGTAGCTGTAGAGATTTACAATGAGCTGATACATAGCTGTAGAGATTTACATTGAGTAGATACATAGCTGTAGAGATTTACAATTAGTTGATATGTAGCTGTAAAGATTTGCAATGAGTTGGTACATAGCTGTAGAGATTTACAATGAGTTGATATGTAGCTGTAGAGATTTACAATGAGTAGATATGCAGCTGTAGAGATTTACAACTAGTAGGTATGTAGCTGTAGAGATTTACATTGAGTAGATACGTAGCTGTAGAGATTTACAATGTGTTGATATGTAGCTGTAGAGATTTACAATGAGTTGATACGTAGCTGTAGAGATTTACATTGAGTAGATACGTAGCTGTAGATATTTACAATGAGTAGATACGTAGCTGTAGAGGTTTACAATGAGTTGGCACATAGCTGTAGAGATTTATAATGAGTAGATATGTAGCTGTAGAGATTTAGAATGAGTTGATACATAGCTGTAGAGATGTATTACAGGTTCATAGGTTCATACTAGGCTATCTGCCCTAGGACATTTATAAGCCTAGCCAGAGTGTGTCTGGCTTTCGCCACCCATTTTAAATTAATTTTGCTATGCCGTTTTTCCAGGTTAGTATAGGTTCATTGGTTCATACCAGGCTATCTGCCCTAGGGCATTTATAAGCCTAGCCAGAGTGTAGAGATTTACAATGAGTTGATACATAGCTGTAGAAACTTAAAATGAGTTGATATGCAGCTGTAGAGATTTACAACTAGTAGATATGAAGCTGTAGAGATTTACAATGACTGGATACATAGCTGTATAAATTTACAATGAGTTGATATGCATCTGTAGAGATTTACAACTAGCAAAAGTAGTAGGTATGTAGCTGTAGAGATTTATATTGAGTAGATATGTAGCTGTAAAGATTTACAATGAGTAGATATGTAGCTGTAGAGATTTATAATGAGTAGATATGTAGTTGTAGAGGTTTACATTCAGTACATACATAGCTGTAGAGATTTACAATGAGTAGATACATAGCTGTAGAGGTTTACATTGAGTAGATACGTAGCTGTAGAGATTTACAATGAGTAGATACATAGCTGTAGAGGTTTACAATGAGTTGATACGCAGCCGTAGAGATTTATAATGAGTTGATATGTAGCTGTAGAGATTTACAATGAGTTTATATGTAGCTGCAGAGATTTATAATGAGTAGATATGTAGCTGTAGAGATTTATAATGAGTAGATATGTAGTTGTAGAGGTTTACATTGAGTAGATACATAGCTGTAGAGATTTACAACTAGTAGATATGTAGCTGTAGACATTTACAATGAGTAAATATGTAGCTGTAGAGGTTTACATTGAGTAGATAAGTAGCTGTAGAGATTTACAATGAGTAGACACATAGCTGTACAGGTTCACATTGAGTAGATACATAGCTGTAGAAAATTACAATGAGTTGATATGTAGCTGTAGAGATTTACAGTGAGTTGATACATAGTTGTAGAGATTTACATTGAGTTGATACGTAGCTGTGGAGATTTACAATGAGCAGATAAGTACCTGTAGAGATTTGTAGCTGTAGACATTTACAATGAGCAGATACTTAGCTGTAGAGGTTTACATTGAGTAGATACATAGCTGTAGAGATTTACATTGAGTAGATACGTAGCTGTAGAGGTTTACATTGAGTAGATACATAGCTGTAGAGATTTATAATGAGTAGATATGTAGCAGTAGAGATTTACAATGAGTTGATATGTAGCTGTAGAGATTTACAATGAGTTGATACAGAGCTGCAGAGGATTACAACTAGTAGGTATGTAGCTGTAGAGATTTACATTGAGTAGATACATAGCTGTAGAGATTTACAATTAGTTGATATGTAGCTGTAAAGATTTACAATGAGTAGGTATGTAGCTGTAGAGATTTACAATGAGTAGATATGTAGCTGTAGAGATTTACAATGAGTAGATATGCAGCTGTAGAGATTTACAACTAGTAGGTATGTAGCTGTAGAGATTTACATTGAGTAGATACGTAGCTGTAGAGATTTACAATGTGCTGATATGTAGCTGTAGAGGTTTACAATGAGTTGATACGTAGCTGTAGAGATTTACATTGAGTAGATACGTAGCTGTAGAGATTTACAATGAGTAGATACGTAGCTGTAGAGGTTTACAATGAGTTGGTACGTAGCTGTAGAGATTTATAATGAGTAGATATGTAGCTGTAGAGATTTAGAATGAGTTGATACATAGCTGTAGAGATGTATTATAGGTTCATAGGTTCATACTAGGCTATCTGCCCTAGGGCATTTATAAGCCTAGCCAGAGTGTGTTTGGCTTTCGCCACCCATTTTAAATTAATTTTGCTATGCCCTTTTTCCAGGTTAGTATAGGTTCATAGGTTCATACTAGGCTATCTGCCCTAGGGCATTTATAAGCCTAGCCAGAGTGTAGTAGATACATAGCTGTAGAGATTTACAATGAGTTGATACATAGCTGTAGAAACTTAAAATGAGTTGATATGCAGCTGTAGAGATTTACAACTAGTAGGTATGTAGCTGTAGAGATTTACAATGAGTAGATACATAGCTGTAGAGATTTACAATGACTGGATACATAGCTGTAGAAATTTACAATGAGTTGATATGCAGCTGTAGAGATTTACAACTAGCAAAAGTAGTAGGTAAGTAGCTGTAGAGATTTACATTGAGTAGATATGTAGCTGTAAAGATTTACACTGAGTAGATACGTAGCTGTAGAGGTTTACAATGAGTTGGTACGTAGCTGTAGAGATTTATAATGAGTAGATATGTAGCTGTAGAGATTTATAATGAGTAGATATGTAGCTGTAGAGATTTATAATGAGTAGATATGTAGTTGTAGAGGTTTACATTAAGTAGATACGTAGCTGTAGAGATTTACAACTAGTAGATATGTAGCTGTAGACATTTACAATGAGTAAATACATAGCTGTAGAGGTTTACATTGAGTAGATATGTAGCTGTAGAGATTTACAATGAGTAGACACATAGCCGGTTAGTATAGGTTCATAGGTTCATACTAGGCTATCTGCCCTAGGGCATTTAAAAGCCTAGCCAGAGTGTAGTAGATACATAGCTGTAGAGATTTACAATGAGTTGATACATAGCTGTAGAAACTTAAAATGAGTTGATATGCAGCTGTAGAGAATTACAACTAGTAGATATGTAGCTGTAGAGATTTACAATGAGTAGATACGTAGCTGTAGAGATTTACAACTAGTAGATATGTAGCTGTAGACATTTCCAATGAGTAAATATGTAGCTGTAGAGGTTTACATTGAATAGATATGTAGCTGTAGAGATTTACAATGAGTAGACACATAGCTATAGAGGTTCACATTGAGTAGATACATACCTATAGACAATTGCAATGAGTTGATATGTAGCTGTTGAGATTTACAGTGAGTTGATACGTGGCTGCAGAGATTTACATTGAGTTTATACATAGCTGTAGAGATTTACAATGAGTAGATAAGTACCTGTAGAGATTTGTAGCTGTAGACATTTACAATGAGTAGATACTTAGCTGTAGAGGTTTACATTGAGTAGATATGTAGCTGTAGTGATTTACAATGAGTAGATACATAGGCTTTAGTAGTTTACATTGAGTAGATACATAGCTGTAGAGATTTACATTGAGTAGATACATAGCTGTAGAGATTTATAATGAGTAGATACATAGCTGTAGAGATTTACAATGAGTAGATACATAGTTCTACAGATTTATAATGGGTATATATGTAGCTGTAGAGATTTACAATGAGTTGATACGTACCTGTAGAGATTTAAAATGAGTTGATACATAGCTGCAGAGATTTACATTGAGTAGATACATAGCTGTAGAGATTTATGAGTTGATACATAACTGTAGAAACTTAAAATCAGTTGATATGCAGCTGTAGAGATTTAAAACTAGTAGGTATGTAGCTGTAGAGATTTACAATGAGTAGCTACGTAGTTGTAGAGATTTACAATGAGTGGATACATTGCTGTTGAAATTTACAATGAGTTGATATGCAGCTGTAGAGATTTACAACTAGCAAAAGTAGTAGGTATGTAGCTGTAGAGATTTACAATGAGTAGATACATAGCTGTAGAGATTTACAATGGAGTGATATGTAGCTGTAGAGATTTACAACTAGTAAGTATGCAGCTGTAGAGATTTGCAATGAGTAGATACATAGCTGTAGAGATTTATAATGAGTTTATAACTAGCTGTAGAGATTTATAATGAGTAGATACGTAGCTGTACAGATTTACAATAAGTAGATACATAGCTGTAGAGATTTGCAATGACTAGATACATAGCTGTAGAGATTTACATTGCGTAGATACGTAGCTGTAGAGATTTATAATGAGTAGATACATAGCTGTAGAGGTTTACGTTGAGTAGATATGTAGCTGTAGAGATTTATAATGAGTAGATATGTAGCTGTAGAGATTTACAATGAGTTGATATGTAGCTGTAGAGATTTACAATGAGTTGATACAGAGCTGCAGAGGATTACAACTAGTAGGTATGTAGAGATTTATAATGAGTAGATACGTAGCTGTAGAGGTTTACATTGAGTAGATACGTAGCTGTAGAGATTTGCAATGAGTTGATACATAGCTGTAAAGATTTACAAGTAGGTTTATAGTTGTAGAGATTTACAATGAGTAGATACATAGCTGTAGAGATTTGCAAGGAGCTGATATGCAGCTGTAGAGATTTAGAACTAGAAGATATGTAGCTGTAGTCATTTACAATGAGTAGATACGTAGCTGTAGAGATTTACAACTAGTAGGTATGTAGCTGTAGTCATTTACAATGAGTTAATATGTAGCTGTAGAGATTTACAATGAGTAGATACATAGCTGTAGAAATTTACAATGAGTAGATACATAGCTGTAGAGATTTGCAATAAGTTGATACTTAGCTGTAAAGATTTACAAGTAGGTTTATAGTTGTAGAGATTTACAATGAGCAGATACATAGCTGTAGCGATTTTCAAGGAGTTGATATGCAGCTGTAGAGATTTACAACTAGTAGATATGTAGCTGTAGTCATTTACAATGAGTAGATACGTAGCTGTATAGATTTACAATGAGTTAATATGTAGCTGTAGAGATTTACAATGAGTAGATACATAGCTGTAGAGATTTGCAATAAGTTGATACTTAGCTGTAAAGATTTACAAGTAGGTTTATAGTTGTAGATATTTACAATGACTAGATACATAGCTGTAGATATTTGCAAGGAGTTGATATGTAGCTGTAGAGATTTACAACTAGTAGGTATGCAGCTGTAGAGATTTACAATGAGTAGATACGGAGTTGTAGACATTTACAATGAGTAGATATGTAGCTGTAAAGATTTACAATGAGTAGATACATAGCTATAGAGATTTACGAGTTAATATGTAGCTAGAGGGATTTATCATGTGTAGACATGTAGCTGTAGAGAGTTATAATGAGTAGATTTGTAGCTGTAGAGATTTATAATGAGTAGATACATAGCTGTAGAGATTTGCAATGAGTTGATATGTAGCTGTAAAGATTTACAATGAGTAGGTATGTAGCTGTAGAGATTTACAATGAGTAGATACATAGCTGTAGAGATTTACATTGCGTAGATACATAGCTGTAGAGATTTACAATTAGTTGATATGTAGCTGTAAAGATTTACAATGAGTAGGTATGTAGCTGTAGAGATTTACAATGAGTAGATATGTAGATGTAGAGATTTACAATGAGTAGATATGCAGCTGTAGAGATTTACAACTAGTAGGTATGTAGCTGTAGAGATTTACTTTGAGTAGATACGTAGCTGTGGAGATTTACAATGTGTTGATATGTAGCTGTAGAGATTTAAAATGAGTTGATACGTAGCTGTAGAGATTTACATTGAGTAGATAGGTAGCTGTAGAGATTTACAGTGAGTAGATACGTAGCTGTAGAGGTGTACAATGAGTTGTTACGTAGCCGTAGAGATTTATGAGTAGATATGTAGCTGTAGAGATTTACAATGAGTTGATACATAGCTGTAGAGATGTATTATAGGTTCATAGGTTCATACTAGGCTATCTGCCCTAGGGCATTTATATGCCTAGCCAGAGTGTGTTTGGCTTTCGCCACCCATTTTAAATTAATTTTGCTATGCCCTTTTTCCAGGTTAGTATAGGTTCATATGTTCATACTAGGCTATCTGCCCTAGGGCATTTAAAAGCCTAGCCAGAGTGTAGTAGATACATAGCTGTAGAGATTTACAATGAGTTGATACATAGCTGTAGAAACTTAAAATGAGTTGATATGCAGCTGTAGAGAATTACAACTAGTAGATATGTAGCTGTAGAGATTTACAATGAGTAGATACGTAGCTGTAGAGATTTACAACTAGTAGATATGTAGCTGTAGACATTTACAATGAGTAAATACGTAGCTGTAGAGGTTTACATTGAGTAGATATGTAGCTGTAGAGATTTACAATGAGTAGACACATAGCTGTAGAGGTTCACATTGAGTAGATACATAGCTGTAGACAATTGCAATGAGTTGATATGTAGCTGTTGAGATTTGCAGTGAGTTGATACGTGGCTGCAGAGATTTACATTGAGTTTATACATAGCTGTAGAGATTTACAATGAGTAGATAAGTACCTGTAGAGATTTGTAGCTGTAGACATTTACAATGAGTAGATACGTAGCTGTAGAGGTTTACATTGAGTAGATATGTAGCTGTAGTGATTTACAATGAGTAGATACATTGGCTTTAGAGGTTTACATTGAGTAGATACATAGCTGTAGAGATTTACATTGAGTAGATACATAGCTGTAGAGATTTATAATGAGTAGATACATAGCTGTAGAGATTTACAATGAGTAGATACATAGTTGTACAGATTTATAATGGGTATATATGTAGCTGTAGAGATTTACAATGAGTTGATACGTACCTGTAGAGATTTAAAATGAGTTGATACATAGCTGCAGAGATTTACAACTAGTAGGTATGTAGCTGTAGAGATTTACATTGAGTAGATACGTAGCTGTAGAGATTTACAATGAGTTGATATGTAGCTGTAGAGATTACCAATGAGCTGATACATAGCTGTAGAGATTTACATTGAGTAGATACATAGCTGTAGAGATTTATGAGTTGATACATAACTGTAGAAACTTAAAATCAGTTGATATGCAGCTGTAGAGATTTACAACTAGTAGGTATGTAGCTGTAGAGATTTACAATGAGTAGATACATAGCTGTAGAAATTTACAATGAGTTGATATGCAGCTGTAGAGATTTACAACTAGCAAAAGTAGTAGGTATGTAGCTGTAGAGATTTACAATGAGTAGATCTGTAGCTGTAGAGATTTACAATGAGTAGATACATAGCTGTAGAGATTTACAATGAGTACATACATAGCTGTAGAGATTTACAATGGAGTGATATGTAGCTGTAGAGATTTACAACTAGTAAGTATGCAGCTGTAGAGATTTGCAATGAGTAGATACATAGCTGTAGAGATTTATAATGAGTTTATAACTAGCTGTAGAGATTTATAATGAGTAGATACGTAGCTTTACAGATTTACAATAAGTAGATACATAGCTGTAGAGATTTGCAATGACTAGATACATAGCTGTAGAGATTTACATTGCGTAGATACGTAGCTGTAGAGATTTATAATGGGTAGATACTTAGCTGTAGAGGTTTACATTGAGTAGATATGTAGCTGTAGAGATTTATAATGAGTAGATATGTAGCTGTAGAGATTTGCAATGACTAGATACATAGCTGTAGAGATTTACATTGCGTAGATACGTAGCTGTAGAGATTTATAATGAGTAGATACGTAGCTGTAGAGGTTTACATTGAGTAGATACATAGCTGTAGAGATTTATAATGAGTAGATATGTAGCTGTAGAGATTTACAATGAGTTGATATGTAGCTGTAGAGATTTACAATGAGTTGATACAGAGCTGCAGAGGATTACAACTAGTAGGTATGTAGAGATTTTTAATGAGTAGATACGTAGCTGTAGAGGTTTACATTGAGTAGATACGTAGCTGTAGAGATTTGCAATGAGTTGATACATAGCTGTAAAGATTTACAAGTAGGTTTACAGTTGTAGAGATTTACAATGAGTAGATACATAGCTGTAGAGATTTGCAAGGAGCTGATATGCAGCAGTAGAGATTTACAACTAGTAGATATGTAGCTGTAGTCATTTACAATGAGTATATATGTAGCTGTAGAGATTTACAACTAGTAGGTATGTAGCTGTAGTAATTTACAATGAGTAAATATGTAGCTGTAGAGATTTACAATGCGTAGATACATAGCTGTAGAGATTTACAATGAGTAGATACATAGCTGTAGAGATTTGCAATAAGTTGATACTTAGCTGTAAAGATTTACAAGTAGGTTTATAGTTGTAGAGATTTACAATGAGCAGATACATAGCTGTAGAGATTTGCAAGGAGTTGATATGCAGCTGTAGATATTTACAACTAGTAAATATGTAGCTGTAGTCATTTACAATGAGTAGATACATAGCTGTATAGATTTACAATGAGTTAATATGTAGCTGTAGAGATTTACAATGAGTAGATACATAGCTGTAGAGATTTGCAATAAGTTCATACTTAGCTGTAAAGATTTACAAGTAGGTTTATAGTTGTAGATATTTACAATGACTAGATACATAGCTGTAGAGATTTGCAAGGAGTTGATATGTAGCTGTAGAGAGTTACAACTAGTAGGTATGCAGCTGTAGAGATTTACAATGAGTAGATACGTAGTTGTAGACATTTACAATGAGTAGATATGTAGCTGTAGAGATTTACAATGAGTAGATACATAGCTGTAGAGATTTACAATGAGTAGATATGTAGCTGTAGAGATTTACAATGAGTAGATACATAGCTGCAGAGATTTACAATGGAGTGATATGTAGCTGTAGAGATTTACAACTAGTAAGTATGCAGCTGTAGAGATTTACAATGAGTAGATACATAGCTGTAGAGATTTATAATGAGTTTACAACTAGCTGTAGAGATTTATAATGAGTAGATACGTAGCTGTACAGATTTACAATAAGTAGATACATAGCTGTAGAGATTTGCAATGACTAGATACATAGCTGTAGAGATTTACATTGCGTAGATATGTAGCTGTAGAGATTTATAATGAGTAGATATGAAGCTGTAGAGATTTACAATGAGTTGATATGTAGCTGTAGAGATTTACAATGAGTTGATACAGAGCTGCAGAGGATTACAACTAGTATGTATGTAGAGATTTATAATGAGTAGATACGTAGCTGTAGAGGTTTACATTGAGTAGATACGTAGCTGTAGACATTTGCAATGAGACAAGATAGAGCAAAATCCTTAAAAGGTAAGACACCCTTGATCACTATAAGTAAAAAACTAAGAGCTCTCATAAAATCATCCAAAGCAAATTTCGAGAGAAAAATAGCTAAAGACTCAAAAGACAATCATAAGGCCTTCTTTAGCTATGTTAGAAACCTGGGAGGAAACTCCCAGATATGCTCAGAACTAGTTCAAAATGATGTGAAGATTACTGATCCTACAGACATTGCCAACATACTGGCTGACAGGTTCAGTGCAAACTCCCCCTCCCACAAGGAGAGATATCTATACCAAACGATTTCAGCCCCCAAACATCTCCAATGCACAAGTGAGAACTGCTCTCCAAAGCAAAAACACAGCATCCATGGGACCTGATGGTGTCCCCGGCTGTGTGCTCCACGAACTCAATGAGGAATTAAACCCACAGCTAGGACAGCTGTTTAATCAAAGTCTTACCTCTGGATACGTACCCAGGAGTGGCGCACTGCAACTGTGGTCCCACTTCACAAAGGCGGTGCCTCCACCGACCCTGGAAATTACCGGCCCATTAGCTTGACAAGCCTTATCTGCAAAGCCATGGAGAGGATCATAATGGACCTCATAAATAAAGACATAGGGAATTTGCAGACTTTGGATCCAACCCAGTTTGGCTTTGTCAAAGGCAGATCATGCCTTTTAAACTTGGTTGACTTTTTCGAAACAGTCACCAAAGCCATTGATGACGGAAAGGCAGTCCATACAGCCTACCTCGATCTGGCTAAGGCCTTTGATACAATACCCCACTCGGGTATCATTGAAAAACTCATCAGCTTAAATGTTAACCCATACATTACAAGATGGGTTGCAAACTGGCTGAGTGACAGAACCCACAGGGTCAGAGTTGCTGGCGCCATGTCAGACTCAAAGCCTGTCACAAGTGGTGTCCCACAGGGCTCAGTCCTGGGCCCACTCTTGTTTGGCATCTACTTTTCTGAAGTACAAGCAAACACAGGAGGGTTATGGCTGACAAAGTTTGCAGATGACTGCAAACTGGCCATAGTAGAAAATACATCTGACACAGATATCCTTCAGAAGGGTCTCACAGAAACGGATAACTGGTGCCAGAGCCACGGCCTAAAGTTGAATGCCAAAAAATGCATAGTCATACCCTTCGGGAAAACAAGGTTACCCTAGCTACCAAATAGGTGGCAATCCACTGAGCACAGAAGAAGTTATCAGGGACCTGGGGACCCAGGTTGATAGTAGTCTGTCATTCGACACCCATGTAGCTAAAGTAGTTAGGAAGACCTTCTACATTGCCCACCTTATCATGAAGGGATTCTCATCTAGATCAAGGGAGGTCATAGTCTCCCTTTACTCATCACTCATCAGACCAATGATTGAGTACAATGCCCCATTCGGAATGTATCTGACCCGACACTTGCAGCAGCTGGAGAGGCCACAAAAGTTCCTCACCAAAAGGATAAAGGGTCTCAAAATCTGTCCTATGCTGCCCGACTGAAAGAACTCCAGCTCTATTCAGTTGCTTACCGCTTGCTCAGAGGTGACCTTTGCCTAACATACAAGGCCATGTCAAACCCAGATTTGATGAATATGCTTCACCTCAAAAATCTAGATCCATCAGAGCCACAAGGGTGGGAGACTTAAACCTCGACACGGCTATTAATAGGCCGTGCTGGAGGGATAGATTCATCACCCAAAGACTCCCTATGCTGTGGAACAAAATCCCGGTATATGTGAGGCAGAGCACCTCGCTGGCCTTGTTCAACAGAAATCTTGACCAATGGATGGGAGATCGCAGATATACCCCAGGGATTACCTCAGTGTCACTGCTCGACAGAGGCACAGCAAAATAATGGGTATAGTTCCCCATACTAAAGGGGTGGCGTAAGCCACAAAACGATGGGCTAGGCTTGTAAATGCCCTCGGGCAGATAGCCTAGTATGAACCTATGAACCTATGAACCTATGAGACATAGCTGTAAAGATTTACAAGTAGGTTTATAGTTGTAGAGATTTACAATGAGTAGATACATAGCTGTAGATATTTGCAAGGAGTTGATATGCAGCTGTAGAGATTTACAACTAGTAGATATGTAGCTGTAGTCATTTACAATGAGTAGATACGTAGCTGTATAGATTTACAATGAGTTAATATGTAGCTGTAGAGATTTACAATGAGTAGATACATAGCTGTAGAGATTTGCAATAAGTTGATACTTAGCTGTAAAGATTTACAAGTAGGTTTATAGTTGTAGATATTTACAATGACTAGATACATAGCTGTAGATATTTGCAAGGAGTTGATATGTAGCTGTAGAGATTTACAACTAGTAGGTATGCAGCTGTAGAGATTTACAATGAGTAGATACATAGTTGTAGACATTTACAATGAGTAGATATGTAGCTGTAAAGATTTACAATGAGTAGATACATAGCTATAGAGATTTACGAGTTAATATGTAGCTATAGGGATTTATAATGTGTAGACATATAGCTGTAGAGAGTTATAATGAGTAGATATGTAGCTGTAGAGATTTATAATGAGTAGATACGTAGCTGTAGAGATTTGCAATGAGTTGATATGTAGCTGTAAAGATTTACAAGTAGGTTTATAGTCATAGATATTTACAATGAGTAGATACATAGCTGTAGAGATTTGCAAGGAGTTGATATGCAGCTATAGAGATTTGCAACTATGAAGGTATATAGCTGTAGACATTTACAATGAGTAGATACATAGCTGTAGAGATTTACAATGAGTTGATACATAGCTGTAGAGATTTACAACTAGTAGATATCTAGCTGTAGACATTTATAATGAGTAGATACGTAGCTGTAGAGATTTATAATGTGTAAATACGTAGCTGTAGAGATTTATAATGAGTAGATATGTAGCTGTAGAGATTTACAATGAGTAGATACGTAGCTGTAAAGATTTACAATGAGATGATACGTAGCTGTAGAGATTTACATTGAGTAGATATGTAGCTGTAGAGATTTACAATGAGTAGATACGTAGTTGTAGAGATTTACAATGAGTTGATACATACCTGTAGAGATTTATGAGCTGATACGTAGCTGTAGAGATTTACGAGTAGATATGTAGCTGTAGAGATTTATAATGAGTAGATACATAGCTGTAGAGATTTACAATGAGTTAATATGTAGATGTAGAGATTTACAACTAGTAGATATGTAGCTGTAGAGATTTACATTGAGTAGATACGTAGCTATAGAGATTTACAATGAGTTGATAAGTAGCTGTAGAGATTTACAATGAGTAGATACATAGCTGTAGAGATTTACAATGAGTTAATATGTAGATGTAGAGATTTACAACTAGTACATATGTAGCTGTAGAGATTTACAACTAGTAGATATGTAGCTGTAGAGATTTACAATGAGTTGATAAGTAGCTATAGAGATTTACAATGAGTTGATATGTAGCTGTAGAAATTTACAACTAGTAGATATGTAGCTGTAGAGATTTACAACTAGTAAGTATGCATCTGTAGAGATTTGCAATGACTTGATATGTAGCTATAGAGATTTATAATGAGTAGATACGTAGCTGTGGAGGATTACATTGAGTAAATACGTAGCTGTAGAGATTTGCAATGAGTTGATATATAGCTGTAAAGATTTACAAGTAGGTTTATAGTTGTAGAGATTTACAATGAGTAGATACATAGCTGTAGAGATTTGCAATGAGCTGATATGCAGCTGTAGAGATTTACAACTAGTAGATATGTAGCTGTAGACATTTACAATGAGTAGATATGTAGCTGTAGAGATTTACAATGAGTTAATATGTAGCTGTAGAGGTTTACAATAAGTAGATACATAGTTGTAGAGATTTGCAATGAGAAGATACATAGCTGTAGAGATTTACAATGAGTAGATACATAGCTGTAGAGATTTACAATGAGTACATACATAGCTGTAGACATTTGCAATGAGTTGAGACATAGCTGTAAAGATTTACAAGTAGGTTTACAGTTGTAGATATTTACAATGAGTAGATACATAGCTGTAGATATTTGCAAGGAGTTGATATTTAGCTGTAGAGATTTACAACTAGTAGGTATGCAGCTATAGAGAATTACAATGAGTAGATACGTAGCTGTAGACATTTACAATGAGTAGATACATAGCTGTAAAGATTTACAATGAGTAGATACATAGTTATAGAGATTTACAATGAGTTAATATGTAGCTATAGGGATTTATAATGAGTAGACATGTAGCTGTAGAGATTTATAATGAGTAGATATGTAGCTGTAGAGATTTATAATGAGTAGATATGTAGCTGTAGAGATTTGCAATGAGTTGATACTCAACTGTAAAGATTTACAAGTAGATTTATTAGTCATAGATATTTACAATGAGTAGATACATAGCTGTAGAGATTTGCAAGGAGTTGATATGTAGCTACAGAGATTTGCAACTAGTAGGTATATAGCTGTATACATTTACAATGAGTAGATACGTAGCTGTAGAAATTTAAAATGAGTAGATACATAGCTGTAGAGATTTACAATGAGTTGATACATAGCTGTAGAGATTTACAACTAGTAGATATGTAGCTGTAGACATTTACAATGAGTAGATGCATAGCTCTAGAGATTTATAATGTGTAAATATGTAGCTGTAGAGATTTATAATGAGATGATATGTAGCTGTAGAGATTTACATTGAGTAGATATGTAGCTGTAGAGATTTACAATGAGTAGATACGTAGTTGTAGAGATTTCCACTGAGTTGATACATAGCTGTAGAGATTTACGAGCCGATATGTAGCTGTAGAGATTTACAATGAGTAGATATGTAGCTGTAGAGATTTATAATGAGTAGATACATAGGTGTACCGATTTACAATGAGTTAATATGTAGATGTAGAGATTTACAATGAGTTGATAAGTAGTTGTAGAGATTTACAATGAGTTGATACGTAGCTGTAGAGATTTACATTGAGTAGATACGTAGCTGTAGAGATTTACAATGAGTTGATATTTAGCTGTAGAAATTTGCTTCTAGTAGATATGTAGCTGTAGAGATTTACAACTAGTAAGTATGCATCTGCAGAGATTTGCAATGAGTTGGTATGTAGCTATAGAGATTTATAATGAGTAGATACATAGCTGTAGAGGTTTACATTGAGTAGATACGTAGCTGCAGAGATTTGCAATGAGTTGATATGTAGCTGTAAGGATTTACAAGTAGGTTTATAGTTGTAGAGATTTATGAGTAGATGCATAGCTGTAGGGATTTGCAAGGAGTTGATATGCAGCTGTAGAGATTTACAACTAGTAGATATGTAGCTGTAGACATTTACAATGAGTAGATACATAGCTGTAGAGATTTACAATGAGTAGATACATAGTTGTAGAGATTTGCAATGAGAAGATACATAGCTGTAGAGATTTACAATGAGTAGATACATAGCTGTGGAGATTTAGAATGAGTAGATACACAGCTGTAGAGATTTGCAATGAGTTGATACTTAGCTGTAAAGATTTACAAGTAAGTTTATAGTTGTAGATATTTACAATGAGTAGATACATGGCTGTAGATATTTGCAAGGAGTTGATGTGTAGCTGTGGAGATTTACAACTAGTAGGTATGCAGCTGTAGAGATTTACAATGAGTAGATACGTAGCTGTAGACATTTACAATGAGTAGATACATAGCTGTAAAGATTTACAATGAGTAGATACATAGCTATAAAGATTTACAATGAGTTAATATGTAGCTATAGGGATTTATAATGAGTAGACACTTAGCTGTAGAGATTTATAATGAGTAGATATGTAGCTGTAGAGATTTATAATGAGTAGATACGTAGCTGTAGAGATTTGCAATGAGTTGATACGTAGCTGTAAAGATTTACAAGTAGGTTTATAGTTATAGATATTTACAATGAGTAGATACAGAGCTGTAGAGATTTGCAAGGAGTTGATATGTAGCTATAGAGATTTGCAACTAGTAGGTATATAGCATAGCTGTAGACATTTACAATGAGTAGATACATAGCTGTAGAAATTTACAATGAGTAGATACATAGCTGTAGAGATTTGCAATGAGTTGATACATAGCTGTAGAGATTTACAACTAGTAGATATGTAGCTGTAGACATTTACAATGAGTAGATACGTAGCTGTAGAGATTTACAATGAGTTAATATGTAGCTGTAGAGATTTACACTGAGTAGATACATAGCTGTAGAGATTTACAACTAGTAGATATGTTGCTGTAGACATTTACAATGAGTAGATACGTAGTTGTAGAGATTTACAATGAGTTAATATGTAGCTGTAGAGATTTACATTGAGTAGATACATAGCTGTAGAGATTTACATTGAGTAGATACATAGCTGTAGAGATTTACAACTAGTAGATATGTAGCTGTAGACATTTACAATGAGTCGATACGTAGCTGTAGAGATTTACAATGAGTTAGATACGTAGCTGTAGAGGTTTACATTGAGTAGATATGTAGCTGCAGAGATTTGCAATGAGTTGATACGTAGCTGTAAAGATTTACAAGTAGGTTTATAGTTGTAGAGATTTACAATGAGTAGATGCATAGCTGTAGAGATTTGCAATGAGAAGATACATAGCTGTAGAGATTTAGAATGAGTAGATACACAGCTGTAGAGATTTGCGATGAGTTGATACTTAGCTGTAAAGATTTACAAGTAAGTTTATAGTTGTAGATATTTACAATGAGTAGATACATAGCTGTAGATATTTGCAAGGAGCTGATATGTAACTGTAGAGATTTACAACTAGTAGGTATGCAGCTGTAGAGATTTACAACTAGTAGATATGTAGCTGTAGACATTTACAATGAGTAGATATGTAGCTGTAGAGATTTACAATGAGTTGATATGTAGCTGTAGAGATGTATTATGAGTAGATACATAGCTGTAGAGATTTAAAATGAGTTGATACATAGCTGTAGAGATTTACAACTAGTAGATATGTAGCTGTAGACATTTACAATGAGTAGATACATATCTGTAGAGATTTACAATGAGTTAATATGTAGCTGTAGAAATTTACAATGAGTAGTATCTTCATAGCAGGCATAATGTGGTTTGCCTATTGTACTAGTAGTAACCAATTGTGTTAGTCCATAAAAAGAAATAATGTTAACCAATTGTTTTTCAAAACATGAGTTAGTTGACATTGAGTTCTGCTTCATCCCAGGGTAATTAAAGTCAACCAAAAGTAAAATATTTTTCTTATTCTCAAAACAGTTTGCTAAATTTATCAAGTAATCGCAATGCTCCGTACTAGACATAATTGAAATACCATAGCTTAAAATCATGAAAATGCTATTATTGTGATTAAGATCCAAGATTTTAATAATTGTTCTGCGTCTGTGCAACCAATGGTTTATGTCTTCATCTTCCATGCCCACATGATGTTTCAATTTCAGAAGTTTGGACTGCGGAAGAAGGTACAAGTGAGAGGTAGGTGTGTGTGTGTGTGTGTGTGTGTGTGTGTGTGTGTGTGTGTGTGTGTGTGTGTGTGTGTGTAAGTAAGAGGAGGGTAGGAATGTGTGTAAGGGGGGGTCATACCTTGCAATTTTCCAGTTTTATGCCTCATTTTCAGTTTGTTTCTCATAAAATTGTGTTTTGTTTCTGGTAAATTACTGAGGACTAAAGTCAGAAAATAATGGCAGACATTTGAGTTTTAGACTTCATATCCTCAGAAAATGCATGCTAATGCAAACATTGTTCTGTCCACTTTCTAATGAGGTAGGGAGATGTATGTGTGAGTCATACCTTTCAACTGTACAGATTTTTACAGAATGTCAGGATTTTTGCCTTATATTTTTGGCCTGTTCCTCATCAGCATTCTGTTTTTTTTGACAAATCACTGGGATGAGCTAAGGATTAAAGTTACTAAATAATGACATATATTTGAGTTTCAGACTTCATATCCTTTAGAAAATGCATTCTAACACAAATTCTGTTATTCTAGCAACTTTCTAAATGTGTCCCTAACATTGGGCCTTTGTCCCCAACATTATAACAGGCATTGTCCAGATTTCTTGTGCTAAGAGATTGAGACGTTTTGTGTGCTCGTGTGTTTGTGTGTGTGTGCATGTGTGCGTGTGTGTGTGTGTGTGTGTGTGTGTGTGTGTGTGTGTGTGTGTGTGTGTGTGTGTGTGTGTGTGTGTGTGTGTGTGTGTGTGTGTGTGTGTGTGTGTGTGTGTGTGTGTGTGTGTGTGTATGTGTGTGTGTGTGTGTGTGTGTGTGTGTGTGTGTGCATATGTATGTATGTATGTATAAGAGGGAGGTAGCATACCCCTCAGCTGTCCAGATTTTTGCCCCATATTCCTACTAAAAAGGATTGAAGTTGTTAAATAATAGCAGACATTTGAGATTTAGACAACATATCCTTTAGAAAAATGCATTCTAACACAAATCCTGTTATTCTAGCAGTTTTCTAAGTTCATGAACTCCCACCCTGCTGAACGAAGCTACCCTTTATCCTTTAGTCAACACATAATACTGTATTACATTCCTTCTCTTTTCTCCTTGTACATATTGTAAATATTGTGTTCTGTATGCCTACACTATACCAAAGCTCTGTAATGTCAAAAGACTGCAATGTAAGACCACACAACTGTACTTTATCTCTATATTATTAGCTTAACCTTTCTATATGTGTATCCTAAACTTTGTCACCTTGAGTGTCATTTATTTTAAATTTATTTTATATTGTTTATACTCTGTAACTGTTTGGAGCTTTTCTCCCCAGGACTCTGCTGAAAACAGACACTAGCTGTCCAGCCGGACCATCCTGGTAAACAAATGTTAAATAAAATAATAAAATATTTATAATCTGTTCCTATTTATTTTAGGCTTTGTCCAGGTTTCTTGCACTAAGAGATTGAGGTGTGTGTGAGACTGAAATGCCCTAGTTACAATTAGCAGGTGGAATTTATTTTCAAGTGCATTTTCAAGAATTGTGAGCATCAAGGGAAGAGAAGTTTACTGCAGCTCATGCCAAGTCTGCTTAAAATGTGCAACTGATTTGTTTAGCAAATGGTATCCCTATTCTGGTATGGAATTTGTGTGTTAATAGCATAGCAGGTAACATACTTGCATCTTGATGGAGAGGGCTGTAGGTTCTACTCCCACAGCATGTAGATTTGTATTTTAAGGTGGTGGGGTGCTGCAGTCCTGAGTATGTCCTCCTTTGGATGAGATGTCTAGTAACTATGAACCTGTTTTTCAGCTTGCCACCTGTTCCCTATTGCAATATACCAGCTTACCATAATGTAATATAGGCAATGTATCCTTCAAGGGCAGCAGGCACTGAATTTGCAGATGAAACACTGAAATATAAAGTTGTTTTCTAGCAAACAACCTCTTCATTAGTTTCAGATCTCTTTAATGTAGAATTATTCAAAAGACTTTTACTTCTGCCTTGATTGTGCATATTGACTGATATTGGTGGATTGTAATGATAGAAGTTTGAGTGGCCTTTTATGGCTGACATGCTCTGAATTAGGCAGTTTGTCATTATTGGTTCATATGTTTTGTTCAAATGTTCAAAACTATAAATTTAAAACACACTCTAACAAGTGATGCTGTATTATACAAGGGATATAATTCAGTTATTACATATTATAATTAATACAACCAGGAAGGTGAATCAAAGAACTTTTGCATGGTCCCAAAAATGTGTGAAAGGAGCCTATGATTTCAAAACAGCCCAAAGGTAAGCTTAACCTGTCACTGGCCAGATGCATAAAGTGTTTTATAATAAGTTACTACTACATGTGCTAAATGCTGGTATTGTTTATGACTGTAATCTGCTTGAAACTAGCATCTTATCTTGGAGCTTTTCTCCCCAGGCCTCCGCTGAAAATGGACATATATATCCAGTTGGACTATCCCAGTCAACAAATGTAAAATAAAATAAAATAAATAAATAAATAAATTTTCTCTGAATGTGGGTTTCAATGCTGTTTCAGTGAATGTGAGTTTCAAAGGTAGAGAAGTTTTAATGCTAAGTCTGTTTTCATTGTAAGACTATTGCTTTGTTTAGCAAATGTCTAGAAGTGTTTGTGCTATAAATCATTGTAGAAGTAAAGCATAAAACAGTATGCACACAGAGTTTTGAACAGTTTTTATGGCAGCTGGGGAGAAATAGCCAAGTAATGGGACATTGGAATGGCTGCATGGGGAGGGGCTCTGAGTGGGCTCCCCTGAGATTAAGTATTGATATTTATTAATGTATATTTAGTATTGAATTGCAGTGGTATATAAGAAAAGTTCACACAAAGCAAATCTTGAAGCCAGAAAAAATGCCGTACTTATGAAACTAAAATTTATTGTTAGCACTTTCGCCACCTTTCATTAAAGGAACTTCTTCAGACATTTCCAATTAAGTCCTGTAATTCTTTATCACTTTGAACATTGACTGTGATAGGATGTTAAATATCACATGAACGGATGCTTTATTACTGACATTGAGTTAATGCTTTTATTCTGGGTTCTGATGAACTCCTACTACTCTGAGGATGAAAGCGCTTAACCTTTTGATGTTTTGATATTGGGTTTGAATTAATATTCTGTATTTGTTATTTTCAGTGGCAATTTTATGTTTATAGGCACTTAATTTCAGTCCACCTGTTATGTTTATGACATGAGCTTTCATTGTGTAACATGAACATCACAAATATTTACATCAGGGACATCACCACTTGACAACTTACTACAAGCCGATGCAGTATTTGTGTCACTAAGTGTTGATCGGGTCTCGTCTATTCCAGTTATATCAGGAGTAGAATTCTTAACTTCTGTACTGGTGGATAACATTTGGAGATCAAGGTAAGTGGACAATATATTAGCACTGCAACTTCAGGATGCAACAGCTGCTATTAGCAGTAACAGAAGTAAAACGCAGCAGCGCTACGTACCGTGCAAACCGCTCTGTCCACATTCTTATCTTTCTATACAGGTTAGCCTGATTGTATTCCAAGTCATCATTAAATAAACTGAGCTTGGGCAAGAACAGTAATACTAGGTAAAGAAGTCAGTTTATTGTTACTTGTAAGCCATCTATTTATGCCAGTTTCATCTTTATCCAGATTACTAATAGCGCTGTCACAATCTTCTGAGTTGAACGCTTCTGTGGGTAAATCACTATATACAGTGTCTTTGTTTTTATTTAATAAAGAGGAAAATATTTTACACTTCTTTTTTATTAGTTTGTGTCTGAGGCATTTTTTTTTCTTTTTCTAGGCTTCACCTTTTCTACTACAAAATGGAAAGTAGTAGGTAGTTGTTCTATAGAATTGTTCTGTTTAACAGTTTAAGAATTTTAGATGGTTCTTTGTGGGAGCATCTAATCTTCCCCTAACCAGTGTTTTATGTAATTAGAGAGGGAGGAAACTACTTTGCCAAAATGGCAAACACAAAACATTTTGTGAGACTGGTACGCTTATATTTTACTATCATACAACTTTGTGCAATTGAGAAAGAGGCTGTCTAGAATATCCCTAAAGCAGACATCACAGTGCTTATATTCAAATATGCATTTGGCTTTAGTAAGTCTTCAAAGACCTAAGAATTTAAAGAACCCATTACAAAGCCACTTAAAGTTCAAACTGGTCACTAGTCTCAAGTTCAAATACCATACATGAACTAGTGTGAGAGTTTCCTCACAACTGCTCTGACCAATGTAAAATGCAAACAGTCTCCCAATAAGTTGCTGAATGCTAAAGATATGGTTGAGTGAGCAGCATAGCTAGGTAGAAACAATTTATATACAAAATTAAAGTAAAATAAGCTTACTAGTCCAACACTAGCTCCCAACTAAAACACCAAGTACTCAAGTACTCACATCCGATCATAGAGCACAGTTTAGGAAATTTGAGAGGTCTTGCTTCCACTTAACAGCTTGTTGCCTATTTGAGAAATAGCTGGAACCAGGTTAGAGCTGATTTGTTTAGACCAAGAAATGTTAGTTTGTATAACAGTTTCTGAAGGGATGTAATTTTAAAAGCTTTAGACAGTTAAAGAAAAATATATCAGACTAGGTCCCCATTGTTTCTGTGTTGACTGACTGTGTTATTAAAGCTGATGAGGGCAGTTGCGGTGCTGTGATTTGGCCAGAAACCATTTTGTGTGAGAAAGTAAACTATGGTCATTGAGGAATTTGATTAGTTGGGAGTGCATACATCTTCTCAGAATTTTGGACAAGGCGTGACAGGATTGTTATAGGTCAGTAATTATTCAGGTCAACTGAGTTTCTGCCTTTATAAAGGGGGATTAGGAATGACTTTTCCCAGATTTTTGGACATAGTTTTCATATGCAGATATGCTGATTAGGATGTAGATAGTGAAAGCTGTGGATGCGGCTGCAGTTTTTAGGTATTCTTTTGGTAGGTCATCAGCTACCAGAGATGTTGGCTTTAATTTTAGTAGCAATAATGTACCACATTAGCATAAACCTGTCACCTTTCCATTTCTCATAACCTCTTTCCTCAATGCTGGACTTCTTGTAAGTAACTTAAAACTAAACACACATAAAACAGTACATATGACAGTCCATTGTAGCCCACCTGGAGACAATATCAGGACATTGGAAGAAATCCTATCCTGGTTATCTGATAATGTACACACAGTGACAATTATACTAGGTGATGCTAACTTCAGCTGGTCAAGTCTTACCTCTGAGATAACAACTTCTAGTATAAACCTTTACAATTTTCCCAACTTATCAATGATCCTACTAGTATCAGCCTGAAAACTGGTAAAAACCCACTCTTAACTGGTTATTAACAACACACTCCCATGGCATAAGAGAATGACATACGTCTCCCAAGGACACACATACAAATCCAAACACAACATGGACAACTTTAACTAATAACTGCTAACACCTTAGTACACTCTCAGAACTAGAACATCCTAAAAGTCTTGCCCCAAGATGATGCTGTTGTTTATTTTAATAAGATATTTATGTAAATGCTAAACAGCATGCCCCCTTAGGCTTTAAAGGGTGCAAAAGAACCCTGCTCCTTGGTTCACTCCTACTCCAAGGAAATTAAAGAGGTGTAGACATAATGCCTAGAAGGCACGGTTCAATAATAAAACAGAAACAATTTCAACGCTATAAATATTTACAAAATAAAGCCAAATGCCAGATAAAACTTAACAAGAAACTTTATTACTCCAATTTGCAGAATAGATGCCACAGACATTCTAGACAATTTTGGGCCACCATATATAACATACTATGGCTAAAACAGACAACCAAACCTCCAACCTCGTTGATGCCTAGGAGAAACAGCTAACACTTTCAATTATCACTTTATCTCTAGCTTTGCTAAACTTCTTCAAAACAAACCTCTAAACACGTTGGCTTCCTTTAATAATCTGAGCACATCCCATTCAGTTTCACCCCCCCAAATTCCATTAATACTTGTTCTTTCTCCTTTCAACCAGTATCTATCATAACAATTAAGAAATACCACAAACATACTAGAGTACACTTGTTGCGATTCCTTAAAAACAGCACCAGCTCAATTTCCTTTCCAGTACCCATTCAGGAATCAGATGTCCCAGCCTTATGGAAAAACTTTCACATCATCCCACTTTACAAGGGGGGTAACTCCAGAGATATATCCAGCTCTAGACCCATTACCACTCTCTCCCCTCCTTTGAAAATCTGTGAAAAATGCATTCATAATCAGCTAATAACTCATTTACAATCAGCCTCCTAACACTCACACAACATGGTTTCAGAGCAGGGCACAGTGCTAACACAGCTCTCCTAAACTTAACCTTGTCAGAGACAAATACAAACTGGTTTCTGCACTGTTTCTAAGGTCTTTGATCCCATTTCCCACAACCTTTTTTGAGACCAACTCTCTTCACTTGGCTTGTCAAACACCTTCACCAAGTGGTTCTCCAGCTATCTTTCCAATATACTCCAGTCTGTTAAATGGATTAATTTTTATTCATCTTTCCTAACCCTCAAAACAGGTGTTCCCCCAAGGTTCCATACTGGGACAGGTGGTCCCCAAACTTCCATACTGGGGCCACTGCTTTTCAACAAAATTACCAATAATCTACACTCTGCCAGATGTTAAGTATCCCACATATTCTGATGACTCCACATTAATCTGGTCTGCTAATTACATAATTACTGTACAACACCTCACTCAAGAGTCATTTTCACCAGTTGAAAGCTGTCATACTTACTCCCAGCTTCTACTCAATCCAAAAACATAACAAAAAAAAAAAAAACAACAAAAAAAAAAAGCTGCTGATGTTCTTTCCAAAAGCCCTTACACACCTCAGACAAAACTTTTCATGCACAACCTTTGATAACAACCCTACAGAAGTCATCCTCCAAACAAAACTACTAAGTATGACAATTGATGATAACCTGAAAATTGACTTATGTGCATCAAAAAATTGGAGGCACTCTACAGAGCAAAACACTATTTAACTGATTCATCCAGAAGACTCCTGGCCTCTACACTCGTGATGCCCATGTTATTACAGTAAACTCTCAGTTAACCAGCACCCATGGGGATTGGTAGATGCCAGATAACGTTAGTTTCTTGTTGCTTGAGAGTTACTATTACAAATAGGCCTGACTAATACTGTACCCTATACTATACCATATCATAAACACTGTATTGATTTTATTTTAATATTGAAATACAGTAATTAAAAGTCTGGCTGGGGGGAAACAGAAAGTGCAACACGTGAGAATTGAATTGAATTGTTCATAATGTACCGTATTTCTCAATTTTTCTGCTTGCTTGAGAGTGCTGGTTGCTTGAGTTCCAGTTAACTGAGAGTTGTTGTCATTCCCCACTACTGCTAAACCTTAAACTTCCATTCAAAATAAACTAAAGCAGTGCTACAACAAAATAGAAAAATTTACCACTACCTCATCAAACAGAACCAATCACTGCTTAGCCCTAAAACAGCTTGATTGGCTTCAATTACCCAAACAACTCACTTACACCCAACTATTTCTAGTCCATAAATGAACACACAAACCAGAACAAAGCAAAACCATACTAGACGTATTACACAGATACACCCCTGCTAGACCACTTCAATCTGTAAATAAAATGCTCTTTACAACATACAAACCACAACTGTCAGCCTCTCAGCCTCTGTAGCCCACTCCTGGAACTCTCTCTCCTTATCCCTTAACTCATGTATGACCACCTACTTACTATAACTATGTGTTTGTCACTCTTAATTCACTAACTCATCCATATCTTACCAGGTAGTAATGGACTATTATCAAAAGAAGCTTTCACTTTAATGATTTATTTACTTATTTATTTAAAATTTGTTGACCAGGAAAGTCCGACTAGGACAGAGCCTATTTACAGTGGAGGCCGAGAGAGAAATGCTTCAGATGCATGTCTTTGGAATGTGGGAGGAAACTGGAGGAAATCATAACAAACACAGAGAGGACATGCAGACTCCACACAGAAGGCACCCCAACTGAGAATTGAACCAGAAAACCTTTTGCAGTGAGGCGACAATGTTAACAGCTTCACCACTGTGCTTCCCATATTACTAATGTATGCTCTTCAGTCCTCTTCAACCAACACATATTACTATTCCTGTCTAGTGTCCTTCCAGAACATTCTCATCTTTCTAATAATAATCAATTCTCTTTCAATGTCCATATTTTCCCTCCTGCTCATTACTCCTCCCCATGGCATTCTATTCCTCTGCCTGTCTTTGGCATGAGAATACTCTATTATTTCTGACCTTTATATATTACTACAAATACAGTCACTATTTTGAATGTGATGTATTAGTTTACTTGACACAGGTTATCCACTTCTGCAATGTATTCCTGATCGCAATTTATTCTAGTAATATTTCTGTAAATGTATTTCAGTCTGTTTGTGTTTTTATCTGTGTTGAAGAGCTTCTCCCCCCTGTATATAATTACTTAGCAGAGACTGTAAACTGTTTTTATTTGTGTTTTTGTGGAGCCTTTCTTTACAACTCATAAAATATGTAGTCTGTTGCAGAGCTTTTCCCTTTGTATATAATTACTCATCAACTAATGTTTAAATGTTTTTGAATCTGTTCTGAAGCTTTTCTCTCTGGGCCTCTGCTGGAAATGAGCCACTGGCTCAGTCCGACATTCCTGGTTATCAAGGGACAAATAAATAAATAAATGTAACTAAACTGTCATCACAAAAATACACACAGTAGAAATTTACAGAGATGTTCACTGCTGACAAAGGCAAGCCATGGTGTCTGTCTAAATACCACTAGTGAGATAAGATAGATTACAGTGATGTGCTTTGCCAAATACATTTTCTTCTGCATTTGTTGAAGTAAAGAAAAAACAATGCAAATACTTCACTTTTTAAGTAAAACATTGGAACTAACAATATCTCTAAGTAATGTCAACCTAAGATGTGATTATATTGAAGTGGTAAGAAATACGAGGACATATGTGTGTGTGTGTGTGTGTGTGTGTGTGTGTGTGTGTGTGTGTGTGTGTGTGTGTGTGTGTGTGTGTGTGTGTGTGTGTGTGTGTGTGTGAGTGCATGAGTGGGTATGTGTGTCTGTGTACCTTTGTACCTTGAGAGGTTTAACCCTGTGAAAAAGACTGTAAAGTTTTACATGGGTGTCCATTTCTCATGTCAACCCCTGACACCCTTCAGGAAATACCCCCACACATAACTTCCCAAATTATCGCTAGGAATCAGGTCCTCAATGCACTCTCCAAGGCCAGGTGCATTATTGATGGGCTCCAGTAATATTCCAGAATGCCTCCTTAATAGCATGAAAGTGAACTATCAGACCTTGACCTTGACTATTGGCCTTGGTGATTTTAGAATTTTTTATTACAGTAGCTTGGAGGTGAATGCTACCTGGGCCAATCTATTTGAAATGGGCTTGACATTCGTGCCCTCATCAAACATCACAATTGAGGAAGCTTTGTGTTTTTGGTCCTTCTGAAGCGGAATTGCCATAGATTGGCATCCTAACTTTAACACGCATTTCAGCTATGAGCGTGTATATGTAGAGACCAGACATGAACAAACTGCTGCTGGGTTTACTGCCCATACCACCACAGCATAAGGGAGTTTTTTTTGTGCTGTCCCCTTGGGGGGATAAAAACTTGGGGAGACTTTATTTAATACATTATTCGACACAGGTACTGTGAGATCACAGGACAAAGTTGTACTGTATTTACCCGCTACACAAAGAGGAATTGTTTGTTTTTATAAAAATGATGTGTCTGGTAAATGTTTGTAAGTTGCAACAGGCTGGTGTAAATCTACCCTGTGTGAAAAGGTTGGTTAGAGATTTTGTTGATATATCAGTAACTGAGACTATGTACCAGGACATGAAATTGAATCTGTTGATACCAAGAGTGAAAGCCTGTGAAAAAATATGTACTTAAACATATACAGAATGCTAGGAAAAAATATGTACTTAGACATATATATAATTAGAAAGAAATATGTACTTAAATATATATGTAGTGTGCAAGAGAAACAGTCTTTGTTACAACTCAAACTGTTTGTTAGGAGAATTAACTTAGCTTTCTTTTTTAAGAATAGTGACATTAGAAGTAATAATGAAACTATTCTTTTGAAAAGACCCAGCACATTCAATCCACTGCTTCACCCTACAGTACTTTTGTTCAAAAAACTATGTGAATTCAATTTTAGAGAATTTATAAGAAACAAAAGGGGCAACATAGGAAAAGGACACTTAAGTGAAACAGAATCCACCCTCCTCAAGGAAATTATTAAAAACAAACAAATTAGAGTAATGAACCCTGACAAAGGGGGTGGGCTGGTAATCATGGATAGAAATGAATACAGTAACAAGATGTTCAATCTCTTATATTCAGATACCTATGATGAAGCCTCAATTAATGAGGTGAATACTGCATATCAAAAAGTAGACCTAGCTTTAGAGGAAATGTTCCTGAACAATCAGATTACCAAACAGGACCATCCATTTTTACACACAGAAAACCCAAAGTTACCTAAGATGTTTGGAATCCCAAAAGTCGATAAGTCCTTACAAGTTCCCCCCTTGTGTCCCACTGTTGACGGTCAAGCTTTTAGACTTTCAGTATAGCCAAGTACATTGATTTTTACACCAAAAGGGTACTGGGCGTGAACCCGGTCTTACTTAAAGACTCTTGGGATTTTTTAACTCGAGTCATCGATAACGTATATCAGGAAGAACTGATATTTGTAACTATAGATGTCTAGGACCTTTTCTCAGTTATAGCTCATGAGACTGGATAAGAATGGTTTCACGAATATCTTAGAACCAACACGAATCTAGGAAATAATAGGGTAGACATTCTTAGAGACTTGATGGACATAGTATTTACTAACAATTATTTAATATTTGAGGGGCAGATTTTTAGACAGAAGACATGTGTGGCCATGGGGGCAGCTTTTGCCCCCATTTTTGCCAACAGTCTTGTCACAATGGGAAAATATATATGTGTTAAATTCTGAATTCAAAGATCACTGGACATTTTATGGCCCTTTTTTGGATGACATGATCCTATTTTGGGTTGACACTGAGCCAATTACATTGGCTGGAACTTCCTAACAAAATATCTATCAACAACCTCTATATATGCACAAAAAACTCTATATCAACCAAAAAAACACCATTTAGCAACCTCTTGACTCCCTTATACAAACTGAAAATAACCACCAAAAGCTCCTAAGTTGTTACTACTACTACTGGAATTACAAATTCTGCAGGAAACTGCCTTTTCCTCCTCTCCGAAATATGAAATAATCTCTCTCAAATCACCCCTCTCACACTCCTCTCTCTCCACTTTTCCTCTCTCTTTCTTTCTGAAATTACTTTACATCCTGACTGCTTCTCTGCCTGCTGCTCTTTCCTATCTCTTTCTACTATATTCATCTACTATTTTTCTTCTTTCTTATTTCTTGACATCAATCACTGCAATCCTGTGACTTGATCACAAAAATTATATTAAAAAAACAAAGTTACTACAAAAAATATTAAATTTTTGTTAAGATTTATGTTATTTAATTTAGGTTTTGTTATCCCTCCCTTATTCTTTTTTGAACTAAATAGTACTCCCCTCCTCCCATATTGTCTTTATAACTGTTTTCTATATATTTGTAATTTTGCAGTTGGTATTATTTGTTTTGTATTGTTTTGGTATTGCAATTTTCTAAGCTATTATCTTTGTATTTTATTTTGCCTTACCCATAATACATGTTATTCTTCATCTGGCCTCCACTGAAAATTTAATCTGTGGAAAATGACATCCCGGCCTCCACTGAAATGGAAAATAAATAAATTGCACGAATTCTTTGACTACTTACATTCTACCACCAATTTTCTTATTTTTACTATGGATGTGCAGGGGGACACAGTGCATTTTCTTGATGTTACCCTTAAAAAGAATGCTTTGAAGAAAGGATTTGACTCTAATATTTATCAAAAGCACAGCTATTCCAACTCTTATTTACATTTAGACAGCATGCAACCTATAAACCATAAGAAATCAGTAGTCAAAGGACAGTGTGTTAGGATTGCCAGGGACAATGTCTTTCAGGCAGAAATGTCTACCCTGAGATCTATGTTCCAAAGAAGGGGATACCCAGATGGGTTTTTGAACAACATTTTCAGAGAGGTAACCGGAAAAAGGACATCTGGACATTTTTTTCCACTTTTAGGGAAGGGACAAGGGACCAATACCATGGTTGGAAATGGAAAAAGTAGTGATTTGGTTGTATCGGGGGGTTTCCAGTGTGGATCGGTACTGCCCTTTACCAATCAATTTGACAGCTTGAAATCCCCCTTCCCTGTTTATTACCTTAAACCAACCCCACAGTTAATAAATATTACCTGTGGCAGGCACCATTTTTAAAAACTACAACCACCCTTTGTCACTACCATATGTTCATTTATCAGTTTACTCTATTACCTGATTGTTTCCAGCCCCCTCATAAGAGCAACTAACAGGGTCTCTACCCGCTTTGATCCCCACCCTGCCCCCTAGTCCCTCCTGCCCTCAGTGGTCCTACCTTTATTATACTCACAAAACCCTACGATCTTTCCAATAGCCAACCACAGTGCTAACCCAACACTACCTCCTCCATTTTCCCACTACTATCACACCTCCTCAACTAACATGTACAAGCATACCTTACCTATGCTCACTGCATTCACTCTCCTTGCATATCTTACATCCTACCAAAGATCCATCATTCCCAAACTCAACCACTACCACTGTACTACTACTCAAACCACCATTCATGTCTCACCCTCACTCAGCTCCTCTCCCACCAACTCAAGAACCATCCCTATGCACCCGCCACATATTCTACCAACTATATTACTCAAACATAAAGCATCCCTACAACTTAACATAGTATCCCTCCAACCATACCTATTACCCACAGAGCACAATCATAAAGTTTCCCTAATAAACAAACACATTCAAAAACTGAGAAAACTAATAACCTCATGCATATCAAAACTAGCCCTAAGTGGAGACATCCACCCCAACCCTGGCCCTACCATCTCCAACCCCAATCCTCATAATCAGACTAGAAACCACAACTTCTCCCATATCACAGCCAGTAGTAAGCCAAGTGACTTCCTTCTACTAAGCCTAAATATTAGAAGTACATCCAACAAAGTCCATGAACTCCATGCCACCATAGACTTGTACTCCCCAGTTATAGTCATCCTGACAGAAACCTGGCTAAAACCTCACATTACCAGTGAGCAAATACTCCCTACTGATTACTGCATACTAAGAGTAGACGGGCTAAACAAAAAAGGAGGCGGTATAGCTATAATATTTAAACAGCATCTAAACATCCAGATCTTAAAATCATCAGCTCCACAAATAGGCAATGAAGAAATAATATATAACAACCTCAAAATAAACCAAAACAAAACCATCAACATAATTGGATGCTACTTCCCACCTGGCCAAAACAACCCTCCACTAGAAAACCTCCTCAGCTGGTCTACCCACCATCTCCCCTAAGAAATTATCATTTTAGATGATTTCAATATTGACTGGCAATCTTGTTCTGGCAACCATCCAACCCATCATGTAAACCGTCGTGGCTTCACCCGACTCGTCCAGTCACCAACCGGGATTAATAAAAACTCCAGCAAGCACACTACCCTGGATTGGATACTAGTCAGTAAGAGCCCCCAGTCATATATAACAGGCTGCTTATCAGATAGCCTCAGTGATCACACCCCAACATTCCTTCTCAAAAAATACCTATACTAATCTAAACCTGTCATCTACCATCAAATACGTAAAAAGCTAAACTTTAACCCACTAACATTCATCTCATCCCTCAAAGAATGTAACTGGCATCCCCTAAAGTACCTCAGTCTTGATGACGCAGTTGAATTTTTTAATACTACCTTCCTGAGCATCCTTAATTACCATGCCCCCATAAGACTTTCCAGAACAAAAGCACAACCCTCCCCATGGCTACAGAAAACCACTAAGTCAGAAATGAAAAACAGGGATAAAGCCTGGGAGCACTGGCACAAAACCAAAACCCCCTCAACTAGACAGAAATTCCTAGAACTATGCAATAGAGTTAAAAAGCTAATAAAACACGACAAATTCCAATACTACCAGTCTGCACTAGACTCCTCCCAACACAGCCCCAAACAATTCTGATCCTCCATAAACTCCATCCTCCACCCAGGTAAAGTCAGTACCCCTCCTCCTAACATCCCTCACTCCTCCAAAAATATTGCTACCTCATTCAACACACACTTCACACAAACCATACTATCACTAGCTAAACAACACAACCCTCCTCCCCTCCAACCCACAACTTCAACTAGTAGTCTCCCCACTGCCTTCTCTTTTACTCCTGTACCTATCTCCAACATAAAAAAACTCTTAACTAAACTTACGCCCACCCAGTTAGCAGCAGACAACCTCCTAAGTGAATACCTACATATCGCAGCTGTTGCTCTGGCCTACCCAGTATCAATCTTGATTAACCAATCTCTGTCAGAAAGTTATGTTCCCACACTGTGGAAAGTATCACATATAATTCCCCTTCACAAAGGCGGCCCCTCCACAGAACTAACCAATTACCACCCCATAGCTATTCTCTCTCCACTCTCCAAAATACTAGAGAGATGCATACATTCTCAGGTCTCAGACTACCTCCTTACTAACAACCTCCTTTCCAATACTCAGCATGGTTTCCGACCAAACCACAGCACCACCACTGCCTTACTCTCCTTTACTAACACTATCCTTCAGCATAAAAACAATGGCTATCTCTCCTCTGCTACTTTCCTAGACCTATCTAAAGCATTTGACATGGTCCCACACAAACAAATCATCTCTGTCCTCAATAACCTATCCTTCTCTCAATCAGTCACCAACTGGTTTCAGAGTAACCTGTCTGACAGCCAACAATCCATTGTATGGCAGAATGACATATCTCCCCAACTACCTGTCTCCATAGGAGTTCCCCAAGGATCCATCCTTGGACCCCTACTCTTCTCTGTTTTCACCAATAATCTAGCCTCTGCCATCAAACATGGCACACTCATACAATATGCAGATGACTCAGCCATCATCTGCTCAGCCCAGTCCCTACCCAGACTGCAAAATGTCACATAGGAAGCCTTTTCCTCTGTTGAAACTTGGTTATACGATGCCCAATTAATACTCAACCCAAATAAAACTAATCTATTCATCTTCCAACCCACCAAACATACTCAAAACAACTCTCACTTTAACATCACAGCAAAAGACACCACCACTATATACCCAACTAAACACACCAAATTGCTAGGAGTGGAAATAGACAATAAACTAAAATTTGACATTTACATATCCATGACCATAAAAAAGTCCACAAAAAACTAGGAGCATTATATGGAAATAAGCAACTTCTCACCAAAGCAGCAAAGATTTCAATAGCAAATTCCCACCTTATCTCCACCATACTTTATGCCTCTCCAATATATACCAACCTAAGGCAATGTGATCTAAATAAGCTAGAGACATGCTACAACACAATTGCCAAATTTGCCACAGGGGCATCCTACTGTAGTCACCACTGTCTCTCACTTGCTGAACTGGGCTGGCTTGAACTCCCTCACCTCCTTCAATTATCAGCTATCACTCATCCACAAACTAGTAAACCATTCACTAAATGTCCCATCCCTCCAAAATCTACTCCAACCCTATCGCACCACCAGACCACTAAGATCTAGCAACAAAAATCACTTGTAGATCACTAAAACCAATAACTCTGCTGGTGAAGCACTATTCTCTTGTGCCATAACCAAATTGTGGAACTCCCTCCCACCCACAATTACCTCCATACCATCATGCACCCCCTTCAAAACTTTACTAAAAGCACACCTAAAACATGCTGGCTATGCCCTTGCAACTCCCACTCTAATATCACCCACCCCATCTAACCACTACCTTTCTTTCCACCCCACTAACTACCTTGATTATAACAAGCTCAGATGCTCATAAGCCTAGTACTTATTATGCAGCAGGAACTTCTTATTGTAACATTTGTTAATGTCTGTTATGTACTTCACAGATAAAGATTCTAGTTGCCTACTGATGTACTATGTTCTTCATCTGTAAATATGTTTGTAATTAATTGCTATGTTAAATTGTTAATCACTATGTAATCCAATGTAACTACTGTCTGTTTATTTTAACTGTGGAGCTCTTCTCCCCGGGCCTCAGCTGAAAATGGACCTACAACTAGTTGGACACTCCCGGTCAACAAATGTAAATAAATAAATAAATAAATAATAAATATAATAATGTCCCACTTCATCTTATAAGCAACTTTCTACCATTTAATACAGTCGCAATTCACCTTATAAGGATATTTCTCCCATAAAATACAGTCTCGCTTCACCTTATAAGCATGTGTCCAACATATAATACAGTCCCACTTCACCTTTTAAGCGGGAGTACACCACATAATACAGTCCCACTTCACCTTCTAAACATGTGACTACCATATAAAACTGTCATACTTCACCTTATAAACATGTGTCCACCATATAATACTATCCCACTTCACCTTATAAACATGTGTACACCCTATCATACTGTCCCACATCACCTTATAAACATGTGTCCACCATATAATACTGTCCCACTTCACCTTATAAGCATTTTTCGACCATATAATACAGTCCCACTTCACTTTATAAGCATCTTTCTACCATATAATACAGTCCCACGCCACCTTATAAGCATTTTTCGACAATATAATACAGTCCTACTTCACTTTATAAGCATCATTCTACCATTTAATACAGTCCCACTTCACCTTATAAGCATGTGTCTACCATATAATACTGTCCAACTTCACCTTATAAGCATGTGTCTACCACATAATAGTGTCCCACTTCACCTTATAAGCATATTTCTAACATAAAATACTGTCACGCTTCACCTTATAAGCATCTTTCTACTATATAATACAGTCCCACTTCACCTAATAAGCATCTTTGTACCAAATAATACAGTCCTACTTCACCTAATAAGCATCTTTGTACCAAATAAAATAGTCCCACTTCACCTCATAAACATGTATCTATCATATAATACTGTCCCACTTCACCTTACAAGCAATATTCTACCATATAATACTGTCCCGGTTCACCTTATAAGGATCTTTCCACAATATAATACAGACCGACTTCACCTTATAAGCATCTTTCTACCATATAATACAGATCACTTCACCTTATAAGTATGTGTCTACCATAGAATACTCTCCCACTTCACCTTGTAAACATGTGTCACAATATAATACAGTCCCACTTCATCTGATAAACCTGTACCTACCATATAATACAGTCCCACATCACCTTATAAGCATCTTTCTACCAAATAATACAGTCCCACTTCACCTTATAAACATGTGTCCACCATATAATACAGTCCCAATTCACCTTTTAAGCATTTGCATACCATATAATACTGTCCCACTTCACCTTATAAGCATGTGTCCACCATATAATACTGTCCCACTTCACCATATAAGCATCTTTCTATCATATCATAAAGTCCCACTTCACCTTATAAGCATGTGTCTACGATATAATACTGTCCCACTTCACCTTATAAACACGTGTCTATCACATAATACTGTCCCACTTCACCTTATAAACATGTGTCCACCATATTATACAGTCACACTTCATCTTACAAACATGTGTCTACCATATAATACTGTCCCACTTCACCATATAAGCCTCTTTCTACCATATAATACAGACCCACTTCACCTTGTAAACATGTGTCTGCCGCATAATACTGTCTCGCTTCACCTTATAAGCATCTTGCTACCATATAATACTGTCCCACTCCACCATAAAAGCATCTTTCTACTATATAATACTGTCCCACTTCACCTTATAAACATATGTCTACCATATAATACTGTCCCACTTCATCTTATAAACATGTACCTACCATATAATACTGTACCACTTCACCTTATAATCATGTGTCCACCATATAATACAGTCCCACTTCACATTATAAGCATGAGTCTACCATATAATACTGTCAAACTTCACCTTGTAAACATGTGTCCACAATATAATACTGTCCCACTTCACCTTATAATTATGTGTCTACCACAGAAAACCATCATATTTTACCTTATAAGCATCTTTCTACCATATAATGCTGTCCCGCTTCACCTTATAAGCATCTTTTCTCCATATAATACAATCCCACTTCACCTAAAAAGCATCTTTCTACCATATAATACAGTCCCACTTCACCTTATAAACATGTCTACCACAGAATACTGTCCCATTTCACCTTATACATGTGTCTACCATATAATACAGTCCCACTTCAACTTATAAGCATGTGTCTACCAAAGAATACAGTCCCACTTCACCTTATAAACAAGTGTCTACCATATAATACAGTCCCACTTCACCTTATAAACATGTGTCCACCATATAATACTGTCCCACTTCACCTTATAAACATGTGCCCACCATAAAATACTGTCCCACTATATATCATTATAGCATATAATACAGTCCCACTTCACCTTACAAGCATGTGTCTACCATATAATACTGCCCCACTTCACCTTATAAACATGTGTCCACCATATAATAATGTCCGACTTCACCTTCTAATCATGTCCGCCATATAATAGAGTCCCACTTCATCTTTTAAACATGTGTCCACCATATAATACTGTACCACTTCATCTTATACACGTGTCTACCATATAATACTGTCCCACTTCACCTTATAAACATGTGTCCACCATATAATACTGTCTCACTATATATCATTCTAGCATATAATACAGTCCCACTTCACCTTACAAGCATGTGTCTACCATATAATACAGTCCCACTTCACTTTATAAGCATCTTTCTACCATGTAATACAGTTCCACGCCACCTTATAAGCATTTTTCGACAATATAATACAGTCCTACTTCACTTTATAAGCATCATTCTACCATTTAATACAGTCCCACTTCACCTTATAAGCATGTGTCTACCATATAATACTGTCCAACTTCACCTTATAAGCATGTGTCTACCACATAATAGTGTCCCACTTCACCTTATAAGCATATTTCTAACATAAAATACTGTCACGCTTCACCTTATAAGCATCTTTCTACTATATAATACAGTCCCACTTCACCTAATAAGCATTTTTGTACCAAATAATACAGTCCTACTTCACCTAATAAGCATCTTTGTACCAAATAAAATAGTCCCACTTCACCTTATAAACATGTGTCTATCATATAATACTGTCCCAATTCACCTTACAAGCAATTTTCTACCATATAATACTGTCCCGGTTCACCTTTAAGGATCTTTCCACCATATAATACAGACCGACTTCACCTTATAAGCATCTTTCTACCATATAATACAGATCACTTCACCTTATAAGTATGTGTCTACTATAGAATACTGTCCCACTTCACCTTGTAAACATATGTCACCATATAATACAGTCCCACTTCATCTGATAAACCTGTACCTACCATATAATACAGTCCCACATCACCTTATAAGCATCTTTCTACCATATAATACAGTCCCACTTCACCTTATAAACATGTGTCTACCATATAATACAGTCCCAATTCACCTTTTAAGCATTTGCATACCATATAATACTGTCCCACTTCACCTTATAAGCATGTGTCCACCATATAATACTGTCCCACTTCACCATATAAGCATCTTTCTATCATATCATAAAGTCCCACTTCACCTTATAAGCATGTGTCTACAATATAATACTGTCTCACTTCACCTTGTAAACATGTGACGACCATATAATACTGTCCCACTTCACCTTATAAACATGTGTCCACCATATTATACAGTCACACTTCATCTTACAAACATGTGTCTACCATATAATACTGTCCCACTTCACCTTATAAGCATCTTTCTACCATATAATACAGACCCACTTCACCTTATAGACATGTGTCTACTGTATAATACAATCCCACTTCACCTTATAAGCATGTGTCCACCATATAATACAGTCCCTCTTCACCATAAAAGCATCATTTTACTATATAATACAGTCCCACTACACCTTATAAACATGTGTCTACCATATAATACTGTCCCACTTCACCTTATAAACATGTGCCTACCCTATAATTCTGTCCCACTTCACCTTATAAGCATGTGTCTACCATATAATACTGTCCCACTTCACATTATAAGCATGAGTCTACCATATAATACTGTCAAACTTCACCTTGTAAACATGTGTCCACAATATAATACTGTCCCACTTCACCTTATAATTATGTGTCTACCACAGAAAACCATCCTATTTTACCTTATAAACATGTGTCTACCATATAATGCAGTCCCACTTCACCTTATAAACATGTGTCCACCATATAATACAGTCCCACTTCACCTTCAAATAATCTTTCTACCATATACTACAGTTCCACTTCACCTTATAAAAGTGTCTACCACAGAATACTGTCCCATTTCACCTTATAAACATGTGTCTACCACAGAATACTGTCCCATTTCACCTTATAAACATGTGTCTACCATATAATACAGTCCCACTTCACCGTATAAACAAGTGTCTACCATATAATACAGTCCCACTTCACCTTATAAACATACGTCCACCATATAATACTGTCCCACTTCACCTTATAAACATGTGTCCACCATATAATACTGTCCCACTATATATCATTCTAGCATATAATACAGTCCCACTTCACCTTACAAGCATGTGTCTACCATATAATACTGCCCCACTACACATTATAAACATGTGTCCACCATATAATAATGTCCGACTTCACCTTCTAAACATGTCCACCATATAATAGAGTCCCACTTCACCTTATAAATATGTGTCTACCGTATAATACTGTACCACTTCATCTTATACACGTGTCTACCATATAATACAGTATCACTTCACCTTATAAACATGTATCTACCATATAATACTGTCCCACTTCACCTCATAAACATGGTCTACCACAGAATACTGTCCCAATTCACCTTATAAGCATGTGACGACCATATAATACTGTCCCACTTCACCTTATAAACATGTGTCCACCATATAATACAGTCCCACTTCATCTTACAAACATGTGTCTACCATATAATACTGTCCCACTTCACCTTATAAGCATCTTTCTACCATATAATACAGTCCCACTTCACCTTATAAGGATATTTCTCCCATAAAATACAGTCCCGCTTCACCTTATAAGCATGTGTCCACAATACAATACAGTCCCACTTCACCTTTTAAGTGTGTGTACACCACATAATACAGTCCCACTTCACCTTCTAAACATTTGACTACCATATAAAACTGTCATACTTCACCTTATAAACATGTGTATACCCTATCATACTATATCACATCACCTTATAAACATGTGTCCACCATAAAATACAGTCCCGCTTCACCTTATAAGCATGTGTCCACCATATAACACTATCCCACTTCACCTTATAAACATGTGTACACCCTATCATACTGTCCCACATCACCTTATAAACATGTGTCCACCATATAATACTGTCCCACTTCAACTTATAAGCATTTTTCAACCATATAATACAGTCCCACTTCACTTTATAAGCATCCTTCTACCATATAATACAGTCCCACGTCACCTTATAAGCATTTTTCGACAATATAATACAGTCCCACTTCACTTTATAAGCATCATTCTACCATTTAATACAGTCCCACTTCACCTTATAAGCATGTGTCGACCATATAATACTGTCCAACTTCACCTTATAAGCATGTGTCTACCACATAATAGTGTCCCACTTCACCTTATAAGCATATTTCTAACATAAAATACTGTCACGCTTCACCTTATAAGCATCTTTCTACTATATAATACAGTCCCTCTTCACCTAATAAGCATCTTTGTACCAAATAATACAGTCCTACTTCACCTAATAAGCATCTTTGTACCAAATAAAATAGTCCCACTTCACCTTATAAACATGTGTCTACCATATAATACTGTCCCAAATTCACCTTATAAGCAATTTTCTATCATATAATACAGTCCAACTTCACCTTACAAGTATTTGCATACCATGTAATACTGTCCCGGTTCACCTTATAAGGATCTTTCCACCATATAATACAGACCGACTTCACCTTATAAGCATTTTTCTACCATATAATACAGATCACTTCACCTTATAAGTATGTGTCTACCATAGAATACTGTCCCACTTCACCTTGTAAACATGTGTCCACCATATAATACAGTCCCACTTCATCTTATAAACATGTGTCTGCCATATAATCTTGCCCAACTTTACCTTATAAACATTTCTCCCATATAATACAGTCTCACCTCACCTTATAAACATGTGTCTACCATATAACACAATCCCACTTCACCTTATAATCATGTCTACCATATAATACTGTCCCTCTTCACCTTATAAGCATGTGTCTCCCATATAATACTGTCCCACATCACCTTATAAGCATGAGTCTACAACATAATACTGTCCCACTTCACCTTATAAGCATCTATCTACCATATAATACAGTCCCATTTCACATTATAAGCATGTGTCTACCAAATAATACTGTCCCTCTTCAACTTGTAAACATGTTTCCAGCATATAATACTCACCCACTTCACCTTATAAGCATCTTTCTACCATATAATACAGTCCCATTTCACATTAGAAGCATGTGCCCACCATATAATACTGTACAACTTAATCTAGTAAACGTGTCCACCATATTATACTGTCTCACTTCACCTTATAAACATGTGTCTACCACATAATACAGTCCCACTTCACCTTATAAACATGTGTCCACCATATAATACCATCCCACTTCACCTTATAAGCATGTGTCTGCCAAATATTACTGAACCCATTCATCTTATAAACATGTGTCTACCATATAATACTGTCCCACCTCACCTTATAAACATGTGTCCATCACATAATACAGTCCCACTATACCTTATATGGAAATTTCTACCATATAATACAGTCCCACTTCACTTTATAAACGTGTCTACCACAGAATACTGTCCTATATAACCTTATAAAGATGTGTCTACCATACAAATCTGTCCCACTTCACCTTATAAACATGTGTCTACCATATAATACAGCCCCACTTCACCTTATAAATGTGTCTACCACAGAATACTATCCTACTTCACCTTATAAACATGTGTCTACCATATAATACAGTCCCACCTCACCTTATAAGCATGTGTCCACCATATAATACAGTCCCACTTCACCTTATAAGCATCTTTCTACTATATACTACAGTTCCACTTCACCTTAAAAACGTGTCTACCACAGAATAGTGTCCCACTTCACCTTATAAAAATGTATCCACCATATAAAACTGTCCCTTTTCACCTTATAAACAAGTATCCAGCATATAATACTGTCCCACTTCACCTTACAAACATGTGTCCACCATATCATACTGTCCCACATCACCTTATAAACATGTGTCCACCATATAATACTGTCCCACTTCACATTATAAGCATCTTTCTACAATATAATACAGTCCCACTTCACCTTATAAGCATTTATTGAACATATAATACAGTCCCACTTTATTTTATAAGCATCATTCTACCATATAATACAGTCCCAATTCACCTTATAAGCAAGTGTCTACCATATAATACTGTCCAACATCACCTAATAAGCATGTGTCTACCACATAATAGTGTCCCACTTCACCTTATAAGGATCTTTCTACCATACAATAGTGTCACGCTTCACCTTATAAGCATCTTTCTACCATACAATACAGTCCCACTTCACCTAATAAGCATTATTGTATGAAATAATACAGTCCCACTTCACCTTATAAACGTGTCAACCATATAATACTGTCCCACTTCACCTTATAAACATGTCTACCATATAATACTGTTCCCACTTCACCTTGTAAGCATGTGACGACCATATAATACTGTCCCACTTCACCTTATAAACATGTGTCCGTCATATAATACAGTCCCACTTCATCTTATAAACATGTGTCTGCCATATAATACTGCCCCACTTTACCTTATAAACATCTTTGTACCATATAATACAGTCTCACCTCACCTTATAAACATGTGTCTACCATATAATTAAGTCCCACTTCAACTTATAAACATGTGTCTACCATGTAATACTGTCCCACTTCGCATTACAAGCATGTGTCACCCATATAATACTGTCCCACTTCATCTTATAAGCATCTTTCTATCATATAATACAGTCCCACTTCACATTATAAGCATGTGTCTACCATATAACACTGTCCCTCTTCACCTTATAAACATGTGTCTACCACATAACACAGTCCCACTTCACCTTATAAACATGTGTCCACCATATAATACAGTCCCACTTCACCTTATAAGCATGTGCCTACCATATAATACTGACCCGCTTCACCTTATAAACATGTGTCTAACACAGAATACTGTCCCACTTCACCTTATAAACATGTGTCTACCATATAATACAGTCCCACCTCACCTTATAAACATGTGTCCACCATACAATACAGTCCCATCTTTCTACCTTATAACACACTTCCACTTCAGCTTATAAACGTGTCTACCACAGAATACTGTCCCACATCACTTTATAAACATGTGTCTACCACATAATATAGTCCCACTTCACCTTATAAACATGTGTCTACCATATAATACAGTCCCACTTCACCTTATAAGCATCTTTCTACCATATAATACAGTCCCACTTCAGCTTATAAACGTGTCTACCACAGAATACTGTCCCACTTCACCTTATAGACATTTGTCTACCACAGAATACTTTCCCACTTCACCTTATAAACATGTGTCTGCCATATAATACAGTCCCACTTCACCTTATAAACATGTGTCCACCATATAATACAGTCCCACTTCACCTTATAAACATGTGTCCACCATATAATACTGCCCCACTTCACCTTATAAGCATCTTTCTACCATATAATACAGTCCCACTTCACCTTATAAACATGTGTCTACCATACAATACAGTCCCACTTCACCTTATAAACGTGTCCACCATATAATACTGTCCCACTTCACCTTATAAACATCTTTCTACCATATAATACAGTCCCACTTCACCATATAAGCATGTGTCCACCATATGTAACTGTCCCACTTCACCTTAAAATCATCTTTCTCATAAATAATATTGTCCCACTTCACCTTATAAGCATGTGTCTACCATATAAAACTGTCCCACTTCACCTTATAAAATGTGTCTACCATATAATACAGTCCCACTTCACCTTATAAACATGAGTCTACCATATAATACTGCCCCACTTCACCTTATAAGCATCTTTCTACCATATAATACAGTCCCACTTCACCTTATAAACATGTGTCTACCATACAATACAGTACGACTTCACCTTATGAACGTGTCCACCATATAATACTGTCCCACTTCACCTTATAAACATCTTTCTACCATATAATACAGTCCCACTTCACCTTATAAGCATCTTTCTACTATATAATACAGTCCCACTTCACCTTATAAACATCATTCTACCATATAATACAGTCCCACTTCACCTTATAAGCATGTGTCCACCATTTAATAATGTCCAACTTCACCTTATAAGCATGTGTCCACCACATAATACTGACCCACTTCACCTTATAAGAATCTTTCTAACAAATAATACTGTCCGGCTTCAGCTTATAACCATCTTTCTACCACATAATACAGTCCAACTTCACGTAATAAGCATCTTTCTACCATATAATAAAGTCCCGTGTCACGTTATAAGCATAAGCATACCATATAATACTGTCCCACTTCACCTTATAAATATGTGTCTACCATATAATACTGTCCCACTTCACCTTATAAACATGTGACTACCACATAATACAGTCCCACTTCACCTTATCAGGATATTTCAACCATATAATACAGTACAACATCACCTTATAAGCATGTGTGTACCACATAATACTGTCCCACTTCATCTTATAAACATGTAACTACCATATAATACTGTCCCACTTCACCTTATAAGCATCTTTCTACCATATAATACAGTCCCACTTCACCTTATAAGCATGTGTCTACCATATAGTACTGTCCACTTCACCTTGTAAACATGTGTCCACCATATAATACAGTCCCACTGCAAATTTTAAGCATGTGTCTACCACATAATACTGTCCCACTTCACCTTAAAAACATGTGTCCACCATATAATACTGTCCCACATCACCTTGTAAACATGTGTCCACCATATAATACTGTCCCACATCACCTTATAAACATGTGTCAACCATATAATACAGTCCCACTTCATCTTATAAACGTCTTCCATATAATACTGTCCCACTTCACCTTGTAAGCATGTGTCCACCATATAATACAGTCCCACTTCACCTTATAAACATGGGTCTAACATCTAATACAGTCCCACTTCACCTTATAACCATGTGTCCACCATATCATACAGTCCCACTTCACCTTATAAACATCTTTCTACCATATAATACAGTCCCACTTCACCTTATAAGCATCTGTCTACCATATAATACTTTCCCACTTCACCTTATAAGCATCTTTCTACCATATAATACTGTCCCACTTCACCTTCTAAACATGTGTGTACCACATAATACATTCCCACTTCACCATATAAGCATGTTTCCACCATATACTACAGTCCCACTTCACCTTATAAGCATCTTTCTACCATACAACACAGTCCCACTTCACCTTCTAAACATGTATCTACCATATAATACTGTCCCACGTCACCTTAAAATCATCTTTCTCATATAATACAGTCCCACTTCACCTTATAAACATGTGTCTACCATATAATACTGTCCCACTTCACCTTATAAACATGTGTCTACCATATAATACAGTCCCACTTCACCTTATAAACATGTGTCCACCATATAATACTGCCCCACTTCACCTTATAAGCATCTTTCTACCATATAATACAGTCCCACTTCACCTTATAAACATGTGTCTACCATACAATACAGTACGACTTCACCTTATGAACGTGTCCACCATATAATACTGTCCCACTTCACCTTGTAAACATCTTTCTACCATATAATACAGTCCCACTTCACCTTATAAGCATCTTTCTACTATATAATACAGTCCCACTTCACCTTATAAGCATCATTCTACCATATAATACAGTCCCACTTCACCTTATAAGCATGTGTCCACCATTTAATAATGTCCCACTTCACCTTATAAGCATGTGTCTACCACATAATACTGTCCCACTTCACCTTATAGGAATCTTTCTACCAAATAATACTGTCCCGCTTCACCTTATAACCATCTTTCTACCATATAATACAGTCCCACTTCACGTAATAAGCATCTTTCTGCCATATAATAAAGTCCCACGTCACGTTATAAGCATAAGCATACCATATAATACTGTCCCACTTCACCTTATAAATATGTGTCTACCATATAATACTGTCCCACTTCACCTTATAAGCATGTGACTACCATATAATACAGTCACACTTCACCTTATAAGGATATTTCAACCATATAATACAGTACAACTTCACCTTATAAGCATGTGTGTACCACATAATACTGTCCCACTTCATCTTATAAACATGTAACTACCATATAATACTGTCCCACTTCACCTTATAAGCATCTTTCTACCATATAATACAGTCCCACTTCACCTTATAAGCATGTGTCTACCATATAGTACTGTCCCACTTCACCTTGTAAACATGTGTCCACCATATAATACAGTCCCACTTCACATTTTAAGCATGTGTCTACCACATAATACTGTCCCACTTCACCTTATAAGCATCTTTCTACCATACAATACTGTCTCACATCACCTTGTAAACATGTGTCTACCATATAATACTGTCCCACATCACCTTATAAACATGTGTCAACCAAATAATACAGTCCAACTTCATCTTATAAACGTCCACCATATAATACTGTCCCACTTCACCTTGTAAACATGTGTCCACCATATAATACTGTCCCACATCACCTTATAAACATGTGTCCACCATATAATACAGTCCCACTTCATCTTATAAACATGTCTACCATATAATACTGTCCCACTTCACCTTATAAGCATCTTTCTACCATATAATACAGTCCCACTTCACCTTATAAACATGTGTCTAACATATAATACAGTCCCACTTCACCTTATAACCATGTGTCCACCATATCATACAGTCCCACTTCACCTTATAAACATCTTTCTACCATATAATACAGTCCCACTTCACCTTATAAGCATCTGTCTACCATATAATACTTTCCCACTTCACCTTATAAGCATCTTTCTACCATATAATACTGTCCCACTTCACCTTCTAAACATGTGTGTACCGTATAATACATTCCCACTTCACCATATAAGCATGTTTCCACCATATACTACAGTCCCACTTCACCTTATAAGCATCTTTCTACCATACAATACAGTCCCACTTCACCGTATAAGCATGTGTCCACCATATATAACTGTCCCACTTCACCTTAAAATCATCTTTCTCATAAAGAATATTGTCCCACTTCACCTTATAAGCATGTGTCTACCATATAATACTGTTCCACTTCACCTTATAAACATGTGTCTACCATATAATACAGTCCCACTTCACCTTATAAGCATCTTTCCACCATATAATACTGTCCCACTTCACACTAAAAGCATGTGTCTACCACATAATACTTTCCCACTTCACCTTATAAACATGTGTCCACCATATAATACTGTCCCACTTCACCTTATAAGCATATCTCTACCATATAATACTGTCCCACTTCACCTTCTAAGCATGTGTCTACCATATAATACTGTCCCACTCACCTTAAAAGCATGTGTCTACCACACAATACTTTCCCACTTCACCTTATAAACATGTGTCCACCATATAATACTGTCCCACTTCACCTTATAAACATGTGTCTACCATATAATACAGTCCCACTTCACCTTAGGGGCATCTTTCTACCATATAATACACTCCCACTTCACCTAATAAGCATGTGTCTACCAAATAATACAGTCCCACTTCACCTTATAAACATGTGTCTACCATATAATACTGTCCCACTTCACCTTATAAGCAAGTGTCCACCATATAATACAGTCCCACTTCACCTTACAAGCATCTTTCTACCATATAATGCAGTCCCACTTCAACTTATAAGCATGTGTCCACCATATAAAACAGTCCCACTTCACATTATAAGCATGTGTCCACCATATAATACAGTCCAACTTCACCTTATAAACATGTGTCTATCATATAATTCAGTCCCACTTCACGTTATAACATGTGTCCAACATATAATACAGTCACACTTCACCTTATAAACAAGTGTCTTCCATATAATCCAGTCCCACTTCTGCTTATAAACATGTGTGCACCATATAATACTGTCCCACTTCACATTATAAACATGTGTCACCATATAATACAGTCCCACTTCACCTTATAAACATGTGTCTACCATATAATACAGTCCCACTTCACCTTATAAGCATGTGTCCATCATATAATACAGTCCCACTTAACCTTATAAGCATGTGTCCACCATATAATACAGTCCCACTTCACCTTATAAGCATCTTTCTACCATATAATACTGTCCCACTTCACCTTATAAGCATCTTTCTACCATATAATACAGTCCAACTTCACCTTATAAGGATCTTTCTACCATATAATACAGTCCCACTTCACCTTATAATCATGTGCCGACCATATAATACAGTCCCACTTCACCTTATAAACATGTGCCTGCCACATAATACTGTTCCACTTCACCTTATAAACATGTGTCCACCATATAATACAGTCCCACTTCACCTTATAAGCATTTGTCCACCATATAATGCTGTCCTACTTCACCTTCTAAGCATCTTTCTACCATATAATACAGTCCCACTTCACCTTATAAGGATCTTTCTACCATATAATACTTTCCCACTTCACCTTATAAGCATGTGTCTACCATATAATACAGTCCCACTTCACCTTATAAGATCTTTCTACCATATAATACAGTCCCACTTCACCTTATAAGCATGTATCCACCATATAATACTGTCCCACTTCACCTTATAAACATCTGTCTATCATATAATACACTCCTCACTTCTCCTTATAAACGTGTCCACCATATAATACAGTCCCACTTCACCTTCTAAACATGTGCCTACC